>NC_056746.1:793580877-793883377 GCF_019279795.1 Protopterus annectens
TTCTATATTTTTATATAGTTCCCTTTCTTTTTGTTTCTTAAATTAAGTCTCCTACTTTAATAACTTCCATATTGATAGCAATATAATTCAGTATTAAGGCAAACATATCTTCTCTTTATTTACTAGTTACATATGCATATAATGCAATTATTCAATAGACGTTACCTCTCCATCCATCAGTAACAATAATCCTACCCATTAAAACTATAGTAATATCAAGCACATTAACTGTCTTTTTCATAAGTATTGCTATTCCTGAACATAACTTTTGTCCTAAATTGCAGTATATCTTATTACCCACAGACATTCTGTTTGAAACATTTCTTCTTTAATTAAAAATATTGTATCTTCTAGTATAATTATATAACTATCACATTTGTATACAGTCTATAATAGTCTTTTAACTATGCTCTTAAAACTTTAACATTCAATGCTAACATTCTGCAATTACCATTATTTCTATTTAGGAAAATGTTCTAAGGAAAATGAATAACACCTTCACCTTTTCCTTTCTTCTTTCACTTTGTGTTTAATCTAGTAATTTTTCTCTTTCTCTCACTCTTTTATTAATATAGTTTTTCTTTTTTACAATATTCCAGGTAATATCTTCTTTGTGACTAACTTCAGTACCTTCTTCTATATTTGATCCTTGTTTTTTATGTATCATACTTTTATCATTATTTATTTCAAATGTTTCTTGTACATTTTACTGAGTAATTGTGTCCCTGTTCTCCTTCACTTACTACTTCTATAACCACTGGAATGTGTTCAGGACATAATAGCTTCATGTATTTCTGCTGTCCCTTCTTTACAATCCAGCTACATATGACCTACCTTATTGCATTTATAACATTTTAACTCATATTTTTTGCAACATGACCTATTGCATCACATATGAAACATTTTTTTTTGTACACTCAACAATCAAATAATCTGATTTTCCACAGTAGAAACAAGTTTGGTGTTGACCCCAATATTTAACAACTTTTTTGACCATCTATATTTATGATAGTAGGGATATGAACACTTTTATCATTTTCCATTTTTAGTACAACATTGCAATCCCAACCCCCAGTCCATAATCCTCTACTGTTGAAAACTTTAGAAATGTCCAATACTTCTTTGCATATCCTGTTTAAATGTCTTTTCAAAGTCTGTTTTATAATTTCTGGTTGAAATTGAACATGAGTTTTATTCTTAGTCTCGCTGAAAAAAAAACTTTAACTACATAAGCATTCCACAGCGCACAGTCTCTTATTTTCATATTGACTCAAAAAACTTTTAAATTGCCTGACCATTTTCAAAACCTATATCACAAAAAGTTTATTTGCTTATATGGATGAAAGCTCTTACCTTTGCTAGAGAAGTTCCTAAAGGTGAAATAACATTGTCATATACCTGATATCTTTCTATGTCTCTTTCTTCCTTTGAGAAAATCCTAACAGTATAATTTCTTCTTTGTTTTGTAGCAGTTTCTTTACCCGATGTTCCTTTTTTTGCTTTTTCCTTAACCATATAAGCATAAGTTTTTTGTCTTACCATCTCCTGTTTTTCCATAAAAGTACCTCTTCATTTTGAATTTTTCCCATTATATCTCCCCGTTCCACATCCTTGCACTCTCAGGTTGATTTTCCTTACATAATTTCTCTAATAAAACATCCTGCAACCTTTCCAACAGGAGAGTTGTCAATGCATCCCTCATCATGTTGGCTCTCTTCCTGGGATAGCTGCTGCTGGAAAAATCTCTTCTGAATCTGGAAAAGGCTTGTCACCCTTTTCTCTGACTTTGCACCCTTCCACTGTTTCAAAAATATCCATAAATAACTTGGCTGTCTTCCTACCATCATCTCTAACCACTGAAACACCACTAGAAGCTTATATGTCTTCTCCTTTGATTCTCTGACCTCAGACATAGTTATAGAAGGCTCAAATACCTTATTTTCTCTGTTCTTATTTCCTAACACAATTTTAAACTGACTTGAAGGCTCAACTGCCTTATTCTGCTCCAAATTGCCATACAACTCTCAACTCCATTGATGTAACTCCCTGCGTCTCCAAGCTGTCACTGTGTTCAGAATGGAAGTGCACAAACCAAACACGGCCTACTGGCAACTCTGAAAAAAGTAGGGGAAGTCCCCTCATGCCCTGATCAAATTTCCACTAATAGTATAAAGACTACTTCAGGTTTCCCCTGAAAACAGGCTAGTAGCCTAGTCAGACAGATCAGGTTTACAAAAGTGAGGTTGTTTTGGGGCTAGATAACTGGTATGCATATGGGACACATTTCTTTAGGTGACTTTTCAGACATATCTCTAGGCCAGAGATGAGAGGCACATTCATTCCCAGCATCCCAGAATTCCTAGTGCTTCCTAGCTGCTTGTTCAGATAACTTGCCAACCTGCACCAATTGAAAGCTCCCATGTTTAATGAAAGCATAGACCTTCTATCTGTTCCAAGTTCCTGCAGTCACTAGCTCAACAAGTGCCATCACATAAAGTGTTCTGCCTAGGCTCCACAGTATAAAGTCATGTGAAGTAGGTGCCTCTACTTCATCTCTGTCACTTGCAGACACTAGTGAGAGAAACTTGAAGCCTATCTCATTTTTAGAGGTTTGCTGTGATAGGGGCATAATCTTTTCTACTCTCCATTGCAGGCTTCAGCAAGGAATAAAATAAAATAAGGGAGCATAAATCCAAGTCAAGGCCAAACCCTGTGTACTCCTCTAAGCTTAAAGTGACTGCGGGAGACTCAGAATATTTAATCTAGTGTAGAACCTACATTACAGTGGTCATCTTCAATGACAGAGCATGAGCAGATAGATACTCCAATTAAATTCATTCTTGGGACTGTAGCCCAAGGAATAGATCTCACCCTTCTACTACAATGGCGTACATGTAAGTTCTGCTGTCTCATACAGTATGGGCTCATAGGTTCATAGGTAGGTACTAGGCTATTGGCCCTAGGGCCTATATAAGCCTAGCCAAAAGTGTACCCTGGCTTTTGCCACCCAAGAAAATTATTTTCCTGTGCCCCTGTTGAGCAGAGCCACAGACGTGATCCCCAGGGTAAATTTCCTATTTCCCATACAATCATCAACATTTTTCTTGAAGAGTGCTAATGAGGAGCTTTGTTTTATATAGATAGGTAGTTTGTTCCAGAGTATGGGATGTCTCTGGGACAGGAATCTTTCCCTCCAGCATGTTCTGTTTATTGTGGTGACAAGGTTTAGGTCCTTAGAGCGTGTAGCTCAGAAGGATTGAGATTTCTTTAAGTGGAGCATGTCCAACAGCTCTGGGTTTGACATAGCTTTGTATGTTAGGCAGAGATCGCCTCTGAGTAGGCGATATGCGACGGAGTAAAGCTGGAGTTTTTTGAGACGGTTCATGAGAGCATCTGTTTGAGGCCAGTAATCCTCTTTGTGAGGTGATATTCACGCCTTTCCAGTTGTTGTAGATGTCTTGTGAGGTACATACCAAAAGGGGCATTGTACTCTATAATGGATCTTATGAGTGATGAGTAGAGAGGAACAATGACCTCCTTTTTTCTAGAGGAGAATCCTTTTGTGATGAGGTATGCCATGTAGAAGGATTTCCTGACTACTGTGGTGATGTGATTATCAAAGGAGAGACTACTGTCCACTTGTGTCCCAAGGTCTCTTATCAAACTTTCTGTGTTAAGTAGACTACCGCCTATATGGTAGTTCATGGGTACAGAGTTTTTACCAAAAGGGATGGCAATACACTTTTTGGCATTGAGCTTGAGGCCATGGCTTTGACACCAGGCATCTGTCTCAGTAAGGCCCTTTTGTAGGATGTCCACATCATTAGGAGTTTCGCTTATGACTCCTAGTTTGCAGTCATCTGCAAACTTCATTAGCCAAAGACCTTCTGTGTTAGCCTGTACTTCAGAGTAGTAGATGCCAAACAGGAGAGGACCCAGGACTGAATCCTGTGGTACTCCACTTGTCACTGGTCTGAAGTCAGATTTGGAGTCTGCTACTTTCACAGTGTGGGTTCTGTCAGTGAGCCAGTTGGCAACCCATCTTGTGACATAGGGATTTTTACCTAGTTTAGTGAGTTTATCTATAATTCCAGAGTGGGGGATGGTGTCGAAAGCTTGGAGAGATCTAGATAGGCTGTGTGAATCACCTTACCCTCATCTTCGGCTTTGGTGACTGCTTCAAAGAAGTCTATCAGGTTAAGGAGACATGATCTGCCTTTTACAAACCTGAACTGGGTGGGGTCCAGAGTTTGGAGATTACCAATGTCTTTGTTTATAAGTTCCATGATAATACGTTCCATGGCCTTGCAGACCAGGCTCATCAGGCTAATGGGGCAGTAGTTCCCGGGGTCCGTGGTGGATCCCCCTTTGTGGAGTGGGATAACCATCCCTGTGCTCCATTCAGTGGGCACAAAGCCTGAGGTGAGGCTATGATTGAACATGGTACTTAGGTGGAGTGCCAGTTCGTTCTGTAGTTCATGTAGAATGCAGCCTGGGATGTTGTCAGGTCCCATGGATGCTGTGTTCTTGACTTTGGAGAGTGTTTTTTACCTGTGCAGCCGTGATTACAGGAACTTTGCATTCTTCCGGTATAGAGATGGGCTCTTTAGGGGGTGAGAGGGGGGTAAAGTTAGCACTGAACCTATCTGCCAGGATGTTGGCAATATCAGTTGGTTCTGTATATTTAGTGCCATTGTGCTAATGATTCACTAGAACACATTTCTGAAGCTGAGCTCAGGCTTGGCAAGACCTGCTTATTTCATCTTCTCATATCTAAAGCCAGCTTACCAATGAGGACTGAGCAAGCCCCTGCTGGCTGTTTATACCTCCTGTGTCACTTGGTCTCACTTTGGAGCTAGATGCCTTCAGACAGTTCAGCATTTATCAGATCTACAGGTGTGCTTGAGAGAGGAATATCCTGCACTATAGCCTAATGCAAGAAGCTGGCCAGACTCAAGCCTGTCAAACAGCAGTGCTAGCTCTGGTGCACCCACCTCCACTTCACACACTAATGTCCACTCACCCTCCCCTTAACAAATAACTGTCATCTGTCCCATGCTGTCTATCAAGTACAGGTCTAAACATCTGGAAATGCTGTCTATGATTTCAATGTGGGAAAAGAACATTTTGCTTTTTCCATACCTGAGAGAGTGGTTGATGATGGTTCCCTCGCCAAACTTCTTTTCAGCATCTCTAAATAGGACTTTTTTCATGGCTGCTGCACCTAGAAGTAATTATTAGCTTTTAGTTGGGAGAAGTTTGCCCTGTTTGCAGATGATTTCTGTTGTCAAGGAAAGACTGCATTTTTTTCCTGTGCTTTGCCTTCTCAAGGATTGGGCCTAAGAAGCCAGGGTTGTAGTGTATTGGGTAGAATGCAGAGACAAGTGGCAGTTTGTACTATGTTGTACCTGCTGGGTCTTACCATACATTCACTGACCCCTTGATACATCTCCAAGTGAGGGTTTAGTGAGATATGCATTAACACTGACTGCACACTCTTTACTCATTCTCACATCTGCTGTTAAACTTGAATAGTCAGATATAGAGTTTTCAAAGTTCAAAATCAGGATCAGATGCCAAATACCCTGCCTGCAACTGATTAGTCACTTTTTACAGAGTAATATGACAATAGAAAACCTTATAAAAATTATTGGGTATCTACAAAACCAGTTCTATCTCATTAAAGATGGGAGAGCCAAAGGGAAACCTGCTCTATGAATAACTTCTAAAATTCAAAGCTCTTAACAATAGAAATAAAGGATGGAAGATGTTCAAGGGCAGCAACTGTCTTTAAGACTATAAGTAACTATGCCATAAGGAAGAAAAACACATGGGATGTAATGAGTCAATGAAACCCATTAAATAAAACAAAATGATAGAATTGAACAATAAGTCCTTTTGTCTTGTTCTTTCAATCTGAGTGTTCTTTTATTTATTGGCATTCACCCTCAAGCATTAATTTGTTTCATTTTACCCAACTTATCTCTACCCCCACCAGGTACAATAGAACCAATCCATCTTAACTGGATTCTAGTCTCAGATCCCTCCAAATACTTAACTTCCAGCACTATGTCCACCTCCATTAGTGACCACCTTCCTACCTATGCTACACAAGCCTGTCCGTCCATCCCTAAAGTCCACAATATTAAACTTGTCCAAAACCTTTCTATATTTAACCCCCACACATTTAATGACATCCTGAAAAAGCATTAACGGGGATAATCTTAAAACTCTTCCATCGGATGATGCTGTGCTCTAATTTAACAACTCTTCTGAAAATCTTAGATAGCCAAGCTCCTACCAGAACCAAAAGATTCAAAACCAATCACACCCTCTGGCTAACAAAAGCTACCAAAGAAATCATGACTAATAAGGGCAAAGTATGGAAATTCTGGCTTAAATTTAACAATCCACCTGACCTCCTTCATTACAAACAGCTCTGTAACCAAGCTAAAATACTCATCTCTAAAGACAAACAGCAGTACTTCAGGAACCAGCAAACATATGGAAAAAACAACCCCAAAATGTTCTAGTCTCCCATCTATAATCTCCCTTACCCCAGCACCAAACCTAATCCCTGCCGACATCCTGACATGCCTCCTGGAAAAATAGCTAATATCTTGAACTCCTACTTTATTAACACCATTGCCAATACTGCTGCTACTTTTTCTTTACTTCTCCCAAATAATGCTGCCCCTACACTTCCCGCTCCTCCTTCTCCCCTGCAACATACTTTACCTCAAAACTTTACTCCCAAGAGAAATACACCTACCAACAAAGCTGATCTCAATATATTCTCTTAACTCTACCAAAATTGAGCTTATAACCCACACTAAGCTGTTATGTTTAATAACTGATGAAAACCTCAAATTCGATCTCCACATTCGGAATAGCATAAGTAAGACCCACAAAAAACTTGATTTAATTTATAGATATAACAAGTTCCTCTCCCTCCCTACAAAACAAGTATTAGTGATATCTTATCTATTACCTTCACCTACCTATGGTGCTGCTTTACTAACCAACCTGCAGTCTTCCTTAAAATCAAAATTAGAAACATGCTATAACAAGGTTGCTAAATTTGCTACTAATAGTCACCATTGTACAATGGCTCAAATCCCCCCACTACCTACTACTCCTCCAGCTCACAACTGCACATAAATTTATTTATAAGCCACAAGAGTGTCCTGCACTTAGCTCTTATTCACTCTTTATAACCCTTTTAATCCTCTGCGGTCTGAGCACCAACATCTTCAAGTTCATAAACCCAAACTACCTGCAGGCCAGTTATTATACTCCTGGGACATTGGCAGATTATGGAATAACTTACCTACATTTATCCACCTAAAACAAAGCCCTTCCATCATCAAAACTGCACTGCACAATCATCTCCTCTCCAATTGGACATGTAACTGTTCAGTTCCTCCCGCTGCAATTACCTGATCTACCAATTGATCCTAAAACTGTTTATACTCAGCTTCTGCTCTAATATTTTTTATAAGAAACTATTAACTAATTAATTTCCTCCTCTTGCTTTCTCTTTATTTCCCTAGCCCCATTTCCCTCCCCTCTCTTGCCTCCCATGTTTCCTATTATTCATTATTCTTCCTACTCTCTTACTCCCTTTCTTTTATTACTGTCCATTCCATTTATTATTCCCTCCCCTAGCTCTCTCTCCTTCTTTTCCATGAATTACAATGTAATCCTCTCATGCCTCTCTCTCTGTTATATACTTATATTCTATTTGTCATTCTAAGTGATGCCTTAAATTACATGCATTCCTAAATGCTCATATCACTCTTCTTTTACCTTGTATTATGTCACATTTTGCTTTGTATCATGTAATCCTTACTTTGCCTGTACTATGACCATACTTAACTTTGCTGTTACTATACTGTTTGTCACCTTTATCCAGTCTCTAATTTTATGTAAATTTCTTCTTTGTTAAATTTTTTGCAATTTGTTTGAAATTTTGTGTAATACTTATTGTTACCTTGGAGCTTTTCTCCCCAGGCCTCCACTGAAAATGGGCTCATTTTGGCCCAGTGGACTTTCCTGGTAAACAAATATCAATAAAGAAAAACTGCAGTACAGCTCATGAAATGCCGACAGAAGACAGTAATCTTTAAATGCAAAAATACAATAATCCTTTAGTACTGAAAAATAAATATGAGCAACTAAAGAATATTAATGAATATTAGACTAACTCCTTTTTCACTTTATCTCACAAATAATCCTGTCACATTCATTCAGTGCTTCTACGAAGTATTCCAATTATATTGTTTTTTTCTTCTTTTTTTTTACTGTACTAAATATATGCTCCTTCTTTTACCACTCTGCTTGCATCTCGTTAGACTTAGTTCTTTGTAAAAGTAAGATATCATAGATAGCAAAAAGACAATCTGCACAAATTGTGTACCTCATAACTGTCAACTGTCCAAATTTTCGCAGAATATCCAAATTTTTGCCTCATATTTTTGGTCTGTTCCTCATCAAATTTGTGGTTTTATGAAGAATCACAGAGGACTGACGTCACTAGATAATTATATAAATTTGAGTTTCAGGCTTCATATCATTCAGAAAATGCAAGCTAACACAAATCCTGTTATTCTACCAACTTTCTAAGTTTAAATGAGTAATGTTTAAAATCTGTCCCTATTTGTGGGTCTCTTCCCTTCATTATTTTAAGCTTTGCCTGGATTTCTTGCACTAAGATGAGAGGTATGGTGTACCTCTCTCTGTAAATATCCACTTGTCTCATGTCTATATTGTAAAACTAATGAAAACCTTCATTAACTATTTTGGAATGCAATAAAAATGTCATCAAACATAATGAAAACTGCAAGGACTACTATGTCTCTTGACTAACAGTTATTATAACCAAAACAATGATGGGTTACCTGTTACATTGCTACTCAAATATACACTGTACATAAAACTAATGTAAAATAAACTTAAACTAATGAGTAGTTTACAATGAACTTTAATTAATTGTTATTTTATATGTAACATACTGTACTCTGTATGTTGCTATAGTGACGACCTTCAACTTGGCATACATATGCAGCCAGCTGGAAGAAGTTCTTCTTCTGGGTGGCTAAGTCCTGTCATCTCATAGCTGTAAACCTTCAAGTGTAACCAAGTATAAATAAATGACAAGCTTCTTTCTGGTTGTTAGTATTTTTATTTTACCTATTCAATTTTTACACAATTGCAAAGTCACTTTCTGCAAGGAGTAACTATTTTTAGACTCCATTGCTAAATTAATGATGCAAGTCCAAACTGGTCAAATTAGTGAAGAGAAAACTCACACACTCTCACACACTCGCATGCTCGCTTACACACATGCACACAAACACGCACACACTCTCACACATGCACACGCCCACATGCACTCACAAGCGCGCACTCATGCATGCACACACGCGTGTGTGCACTCTCACGCACATGCACTCACGCTCACACACTCACACACTCACAAATAACAGTAATATTTATTTTTTTCAGGGCAGACTTGTAGAAACAGGCATGCTTCTTTCTAAATACTCTGTAACCATTGTAAATAAGGTGAACTAGTGCAAGTTAGTCTTTTTGTTTTGCCAGTTAGTTATCACTCTGAATTTTCATCATCGTCACTGACATTTGCATGTTAAATCTGCATTTTCAGCAACATAGTCACTGACATAGCAGTCTCATAGTTGTCTTTCTCTGAACTTTCCTACATTTTAGCACAAGTCATTGCTTGGAACTGCACCTAGATAAAGAAGTGTCAGGATGAACCTCTGAACTCAAATGACAATCTTTTTGAAACCAAAGCTAAGTTAGTCCTTCCTAGAGTCTGCTTCATTCAATAGGCCAGAGGGTGGAGAGAGGTGGATGCAATGTTCTTACGGGGGGTTATGTCTTTACTCCATTTATTTCTAATTCTTTACCTTTTCTTGTAATATTTCACCACAGTGACCCAGAAGAACTTCTTTTAGACCTTTTTATTTCTAGACTTTCTCAAGAAAATTCTGATTCATACTTTATGTGCCTCAGTTCTGTGGCTGGATGACTGCTTACACCACATTGTTTTTTTTTTCTGCAGTAGTTTCTCTCTTTTATCCAGACCATTCTAAGAAAAATTTTGTAGGTCACTGGCTGCCACAAAGCCATCTGCTATGTAATAGACTCCCTTCTGGATGGATCAATATGCATGTTTTCCTAGGTCAGTAAATTTGAAGGACAGCATCAGTTATTTCAGAGACATGTTAGATTTAGGCTTTATTTATTCTATAATCAAGATGTCTGTTTCAGCAATCTTCATGTATTATAGCTGGGTGACAGGTAAGACTTAAAGCAGTATAAACTGATAAAGCAGTTCCCAAAGATAGTTATTTATCTTTGGTTTCCTTGGAGGAACTTCATTCATGGTTGGAATTCGTGGTACACATGCTGATCTAGACAACTCACATAGGAGACAAAGTATAACTGTTGGAAGACCTTTTCTTTTTGGTCATTATTTCCAAGAGACAGATTTCCAAGCTACAGGCTTTCTTGTGTTATGAAGCCGATTTGGTGTTCCACAAGATCCAAATGCCTCTTAGACCAAATACTTTATTTCTGCAAAGTCATCTCCTGTTCTCCCACTTGGCAAGTCCATTCAGCTCACTGTTCTCTTTCTGGGGAAGAATTAAGGGAAAGTGCATCCTCCATACATGGGATGTTCACCACTAGTTGTAGTTTTAACATTGCAGAGTATATGAGTTAAGTAGGACTGACCAATTTTTTGTTTCCTTTGGCTTTGGTAATGAAGGTGCTTCCAAGCATAATCCATCCAACTGAAATAAATGCTACTTGTATCATCTGTGTTATCAATCACCTAAATATCTATTAGCTAATGCTTTAACATTTCAACTGGGAGAGATGACTTTAATACTTGCTTCAAAGTTCCATGATGGATATTTGCATCACAATAACGTGGTCCTAAATGAATAGCTTTACTAAGTACTTTAGTCTGCATTGAGTGATGTTTGTATATCACTGTCTCAAGGTTCCACTGTCTTACTCCTAGATGTTCCCGTCGGGTTTCTGCTTCCTTTATGTTCATGGGCTTGTGCATACTGCTGTTCACTCACTGTAAGAGAGCTTCTTTCAGTAACACAGTAACAGATAGGTGAGTTTTCAATGCATCAGGTGGTCTTCAAGAAAAACATCTGCAATAATTTTCTTTTATTCTACCTTTTCTTCCGAATGTGTATGAATGACTCTACTCTGCAACCTCTGTATATTAGGTCACAGAAGGTAGCCCTTTAAGATTAGTTTATTGTGCCTCTGTCAAGCAGGGACACAGAAGAGATCCCAGGGGTGAATTTGCGATTTCCCATCCATGCGTCCAGATTTCGCTTGAAGAGGGTCAGCGAGGGGCTATGTCTAACATGAACTGGGATTCTGTTTCAGAGTGAGGGGAGCCTCTGGGAAATTAATCTGTCCCTCCAGCATGTCCTATTTATTTTTGTGCTGAGGTTTAAGTCCCTGGAGCATGTAGCTCTAAGGGATTTGGATTTTTTGAGGTGGAGCATGTCCATTAATTCTGGGTTAGACATGGCTTTGTACGTCAGGCATAGATCGCATCTGAGTAGGCGGTAAGCAACTGAGTAGAGCTGGAGTTTCTTTAGTCGAGCTGCATAGGACATCTGTTTGTGGCCCATGATCCTCTTGGTGAGGTACTTTTGGGGTCTCTCCAGTTGCTGCAGATGTCGAGTAAGGTACATCCCAAAAGGGGCATTGTATTCAATTATGGGCCTGATGAGTGATGAGTAGAGGGGCACAATGACCTCTCTTGATCTAGATGCAAACACTTTCGTGATAAGGTGGGCTATATAGAAGGTCTTTCTAACCACTTTGGCAACATGATTATCAAAGGAGAGATTACTATCTACGTGGGTCCCCAAATCCCTAATTACGTCTTCCGTACTTAATGGATTACCACCTATGTGGTAATTTGTGGTCACTTTGTTTTTTCCGAAGGGGATGACTATGCACTTTTTAGCATTTAGCTTGAGGCTGTGGCTCTGGCACCAAGCATCCGTCTCCGTGAGACCCTTTTGGAGGATGCTTGTGTCAGCTGGAGAGTCGATTATGGCTCCCAGTTTGCAGTCATCTGCAAACTTTGTTAGACATAGTCCCCCCCCCATGTTAGCCTGTACCTCAGAGAAGTATATACCGAATAAGAGAGGTCCCAGAACTGAGCCTTGTGGGACGCCACTTGTAACTGATTTGGATTCGGACGTGGCACATGCAATTCTGACCATGTGGGTTCTATCCCTGAGCCAGTTTGCAACCCATCTGGTGACATAGGGGTTGATATTTAAGCTGGTAAGCTTATTTATGATGCCCGAGTGGGGTATTGTGTCGAAGGCTTTTGAAAGGTCCAGGTAGGCTGTGTGGACTACCTTGCCCTCATCTATAGCTTTGGTAACCGTTTCAAAGAAATTAACTAGGTTTAAGAGGAAAGATCTGCCCTTAACAAAGCCAAATTGGGTAGGGTCCAGTGTCTGGAGGTTCCCAATGTCTTTGTTTATGAGTTCCATGATAATTCGCTCCATAGCTTTACAGATCAGACTAGTCAGGCTTATGGGGCGATAGTTCCTGGGGTCCATTGTGGCGCCATCTTTGTGGAGTGGGACCACTGTAGCTGTACTCCATTCTTTGGGTACATATCCTATAGCAAGGCTAAGTTTGAATAGTGACTTAATGTGAGGGTTCAGTTCTTCTTGGAGCTCATGTAAGATGCAGCCTGTGACACCGTCCGGTCCCATAGATGTTGTGTTTTTTGCTTTGGAGAGGGCAGCTTTCACCTGTGCATCTGTGATGTCAGGGAGGTTACATTCAGTTGGGATAGGCATTTTCTCCTTTGGGGGGGAAGGGGGGGGGAGTTAGCACTGAACCTGTCTGCCAGGATGTTGGCTATGTCTGTAGGTTCAGTATATTTTGTACCATTATGCATCAATTCAGAGCATATCTGGGAATTTCCACCCATATTCCTGACATAACTAAAGAAGGCCTTGTGATTATATTTATTGTCTAGGGCAATTTTTCTTTTGAAGCTGGCCTTTGATGATTTTATGAGGGATCGTAGTTTCTTGCTAATACTGATCAGAGATGCCTTCCCTTTTTGGGATTTTGCTCTGTCATGTAGTAGCTTCCTCTTTCTGTTGTATAGCTTATTTATGGCCGGGGTCCACCAGACAGGTCTCCTGTTTTTGGAGAAGTGAGTCTTGGTTTTATTTGGGATAGCATGATCCATGCATTCCTGCAGGTGCTCATAGAATGCAATTGTAAAGGATTCTGCAGATTGGGCAGTATTATCCTCTGGCCCAGGGGCTTTGAAGAATTCCACCTCAGTCTTGAGAAGTGTGAAGTTAACTTTTGAGAAATTTTTTACAGTGGTTTCCTTGGCTGGGGGTGGGGACGGGATATGGATGTCCAGGGAAATTAGTTTATAGTCTGATCTTACCAATGAGGGGTTTACCTCTGGTGTGGTAAGCATAACAAATTTATAATTGATATCCTTCTTAGAATTTTTTCTTTGCTTTCAGGTGTTTCTCCATATGCGAATGGGGATCAGTGGATTCTGGGGTGAGGTACCTCTTG
Organism: Protopterus annectens; assembly: GCF_019279795.1. Taxonomy (NCBI): domain Eukaryota; kingdom Metazoa; phylum Chordata; order Ceratodontiformes; family Protopteridae; genus Protopterus; species Protopterus annectens. Next base: position 793,594,513 of record NC_056746.1, read on the forward strand.
TACCCTAGCCCAGGAATACTGCTATACAGGTTAAGGGTACAAGAAGACCTAATAGATCTTGATGCAGCCAGTGTTTCACAGCAGATGATGGTCGCTCATTCTTGTGGCATAGTAAGTTAGTTGTGCTTTGTTAAATGGGTACGTGAACTGGATCCTAGTTAGTTGTGCTTTGTTAAATGGGTACGTGAACTGGATCCAAGACCCTTTTTAGCCATGACTCAGGCTACTAGGGCAAGGACAATTACAAAGAATAGATTAATTACAAAAATACTGCATAAGGTGTAGTCAAAACAGCAATAGACAGTTACATAGGTATTACATCACTAAAGTGAAATACAAGCTGCAAAAGAAAATTTGCAAAACATTAAGTACACTGATGCCCCAGCAAAGAACAACAAAAAGACTTTAGTACAGCTATTACTAAACAGATATACGCAACTTGTTTAAATGGCAAAATACAAGTAGGCACTGTGCCGAGGTGCTGGGCAAGCCAGTTGCTAAAGCAATGTCTGAGAGAAAGTATAACAATGGAAACCAGATTAGACAGATGGGCAGGAGTCTGTATGGATTCACTAAGTCACATCTTCCCATTCTATTATAAAACAGCAACAAAAGACAAAATACTCTGGTAAAATGCAAAGCTAACAGCAAGCAAGGGGTAAAACAAAAAAGCCACTAGCAAGTGTCCCTGAAATATTTACATGTGTTTTGTTTGAGTAGATGGTTCCTGTGTAATTTTGTGAAAGAGAGTAAATTCTCAAATTTCATTATATTCTCTGGAAAATCATTCCATACAGAAGGTACTGTCTGAGAGAATGTCTGAACATGTGCTCAGAGTGAAAGGTGGTCTGTACAGCTAACTGCTGTTGTTGCTTCTGAGGGTGTAAGTCTAGCATCTGAACTGAAGTTTTCTGGGCGGGGGGGGGGCAATATATCTTGTGTAAGATTTTAAAGGTGAATGTGTTCAGCAGTAGTGTAGCACTTGCTGGTACAGGAAGCCAGTTGCTTACTTTTAGAGTACAGTGGTGTTTTTTGCTTTTGGCTAGATTAATAAATCTAAAAATTATGTTCTGGATAGTTTGTATGAGAGCAGTGTTTTTGTCTGAGAGGAAGGCAGTTATAGGGTGATAGTATTCTGACCTAGAGTGAACCCAATGTGATATTCTATAAAATACTTTTGACTAGATTCGTACCTTCTTAACTTGCAGTTATCTGCACTGTTGTCAATGTGGATAAATAGAAAGTACTCCTGTATCTTGCTGTACTGTACAACTGTTTGTGATGGTGGCTGAAAAGGGTCTTTGGACCCCAGGGTCCACAGATTTTATTTAACCTGCTCCTACCCTTGTAACACTGCCAAATTCAGAGATCTTCTAATGTGAGTTGGTGTAAGACCTTCCCTGCAGTGTGTTCCGCAAAACAAATTAAATACCTGATAATCAGCACCAAGGTTTTACAAAATGAACCAGTTGTTATGGTTAATTAACCATTTGCAAGATGATCTTGACAAATAAAATTGAGATTGTGTTCCTTCTTATGACCACCATGCTGCATAACCCATTTGCCACCACTACTGATTAACCATGGTGCATAACCCATAGTGGTAGTGAATGAGTGTGTCCAATAACTATCTAAATACTGCTGGGCCCCAGTGGAACCCATGGTCCAAATAGAAATTATGGCAAGAAAAAAGGCATGAAGGAGGCAATCAGTTTCAGATTGCTCTTCCTAGTTTCTAAAATACATGTTTTACTCTCTGGCTGATAGATGAATGCAAAATTCCATGGAAGGAATACAGAATGCAAATTTTACAAGTTAATTTACCTGAAGAGAATCCACAGAAAGAGATACTAATGAGAAATTGTTTGGATAGATTTGCCATCCTTAAACACTATTAATAGGCTTTTCAGCACTAACCCTTGGTTAAAAATAATCCGTTACATTCTTGGGCATTTTCAGAAAATGCATTTTGAAAAGGCAGAACTTGTGCTTTAACCACATTTCTTGTTATGTTTAAAGAAGGTGAGGGGCCAGGATGCTTAAAGATGAAAAAGTGAGCCGTACAAGGAATTCAGTTGTAGAACACACTTGCCTAAAGAAAATAGGGACAAATACGATGATGATACACAATGGTTTAATATTTAGGCCTCAGAGTGGTTGGCTTGGGAGTTCTATATTTCTCTACCTAGTAACAAATTGCAGTTATTCATTGCCTTGGGAAATTCCATTAGAGCTTGTAGAATGCCCATAGCAGACAGGGGTGGTTATGTCTTCATACTTGGGATTTTGGAACAGACATCAATAACAGCCATTTATAGGAATTAACATGATATAGCATTTGTGCCAAACAGGAGTTGTCATCAAGGAATAAGAGTTTCGTGCTGTTTATGCTCTCATTTTCTAGATTCACCATAATTAAGGGCATTTGCTCAAAGAATGATTTTTTTTCCTAACACCCCAGTTTCTTTCCAAGTTGTATGATGGGCATCTAGATCAGTGTTATCAATGCTCGTCAGATATTTTGGGGATTGGCCTCATATTTTTGCTACATGTTTATGGCTTGCTCCCTTTTAGGCTGAAGTGAAAATGGCTTGCAGTATAGTCTAGCATTAACAGATCATTCTTAGCACCTCAGTCAAATTGTTCAGGGTACCAGTGTCAGAAAACACCCTACACATACTCTAGGTTATTTTGGACAAAAGCCAAACACAGAGACACCATGTCCATCTGCCTGATGAATTTGTATTGTACAAATTGCAAAAGTTAAGCGCTTTTGCCCCTAACCTTGGGACTTCCTCAGAATATTTAAAACCCTATTTAGGGAGTATTTAGAGCAGTTCACTTCCAAAGATCATCTGCAACTAATCAAATTTCACACACCTAAAAGAAATGGAAAATAAAAAACATGTGACTATAAACATAATATCAAACTAAAAAATACACAAAAACAGAATTAGTAAAGCTCACACACTTATACAACTTCCATTAAATCCATTGAATGTGGTATTTAATACAATTTAAACCACTATAGTTTCAAATAGTTGACATAGATATCCCTCTAAATCGAGTGAAACACTAAAGCTAAAAACACAACCCTACAATTTATAAGATCTCAGTTTAAGGACACTACCAATAGTTGTGAGTATTCAGTTTAATTTGCCACATTAATTTGGTCTATTCAGTCAAATCATTCCATTGAATGCCCTAGGATTTTTAATGGTCCAATCCAAACCAAAAAATAATGTTGATAGTTTATCGATATGCTTAAAGAGTGCTGTTGCGGTTATTAGGTAAAATATCATAAAAATGTTCATAAATGTACTCCTTAAATTTTCTGTTTTACCCATAAAACATGGGCACATTTGGCACAGGGCTAAATAAATAAGTCCTCTCAAATTACAGTTAAATTGTGTTTAGTTTATCTTCACTGTGTCACTAATCATCAAGTGCCAGCATTGCAATCAACTACCACACTTGAAAGTAACCCTTCTTTCCCTGGGGGCACACTCATTAAAATTATTGTCCTGCGCTAAAAATGCTTTTATAGTTCTTCCTCTCCTATAGACTACATGAGGTTTTGTTTATTTCTTGTAGAATGAAACCTACTGTATGTATTTTAATCTATCTTTGAAAAATGTGTATGTTAATAAACTTTGTTCTGTGGAGCTTTTCTCCACGGGCCTCCACTGAAAATGGGTCCCCTAGCCCAGTGGACCTCCCCGGTAATCAAACTGGAAAAAAATAAATAAATAAAATACCATTAATGTTATCACTGGTGGAAAAAATCACCCAGTTTCTGTCAACAGTGTCTAATAATCTCACTGTCAATGCTAAAGGGCAATACCAACAACCAAGTGAAATCCTTTTTTATAACACTATCCTTATTAGGGAATGAAATACCTCCTTCTTTGTTACCATTTTGGTATATATATATATATATATATATATATATATACATATATATATACATATATATATATAGATATATATATATATATATATATATATATATATATATATGGGTCTAGGACTATTCACTGAAAACACAATTCACTGAAAGTTATATACGGCCTTTTCTCCACTGTAGTGCGACCCTGTAGTTAGTATATATAGTAAGAGGGAGCATAGCCCCCAACTTATTTTAAATATTTTGAACTATATACACGGATAGTTGCAATTCCAATAAATTACTCTTTTCTGAACATAATATATATCCAAACTATGTGGGGGGCTATGCCCCTCCACACCACCCTATGTGGGGGGTGGTGCCCCCTCAAACCTCCCTTACTGTATATACTAACTACAGGGTCACACTACAGTGGGGAAAAGACCATATATAACTTTCAGTGAAATGTGTTTCAGTGAAATGTGCTTTCAGTGAATAGTCCTAGGCCCATATATATATATATATATATATATATATATATATATATATATATATATATATATATATCCATAATAAAATTAGTAGGATAACCCCTTGTAATAAACATCATTACCAATTTATTACATTCCACAAAAATAAATTTAATTCCGATACCATTCTAGACAAGCACACAAACTGGCCCTTCACAATCACCTTCTTCTGATAAACAGATTGACAACTTCTATAATGTAATAACATGTTTGAGTATATGGGTTTTCTATAGATATTAGACACCAAACTACCCCTGTTCTCACTTTTAAATTCTCAACATCCAAGTAATTCATTTTTATCATAACATATACTGTAGGTACATTTCAAAAAAGTTGTAAAATTAATATAATCCATAAACAATTCCAATCTATTATGTGTGTCCTTCCACATAATGAAAGTATCATCTAAAAATGGGTGTACAGTGACCAAGAGTCACTAAACACACTGTCAAAAATAAATTCCTTCTCCCATTGTAACATAATGATGTTAGCGAACAAGGCAGCACAAGCTGCCCCATTACTACTCCTTTTTGCTGTAAATAATATTGTCCCTCAAAATAAATGTAATTGTTTTTCAAAACTAACTCCATCAAAATAGTCAGGATATTAATTTCATTTTGAGATAAAGTGGTGGATTCGGCTAAAAATTCTTTAAACCAAATCAGCCTTCATCATGGAAAATAACACTAAATAAATCCACAAATTCTATAGTAGCAAACATCGTTTTTGATGATACTGTATTCCCTTTAATTTACTTAAAAAGTCCAAAGAGTCTTTAAATGAACAAATGACTCTAAAGTCTGCTTCAATTTAATATCAATGTACTTTGCAATGGATGTGTCCCAGAACTTGATGCATTAACAATAGGTCTAAGTGTGTGTGGGGGGGGGGGGGTCTTCCAGACATTCATGAATTTTAGGTATTACAAAAATGCAAGGTACCACTGGAAATGGTACACACAAAAGAAGTGTATATCTTTGGTAATTTCCCATTGAGTAAAAAAATAATTCACAGTAAAGTTAATTTTAGAACAAGAAATACTCACACTGTAGCAGAGACTTCCTCATATGCATTATGCAGTAAAACATTCATTTTGTTGACATAATCATTCGTAGTCATCACTACTACCCCACCCCCCTGTCCAGTTTCATTATTCTCAAGTTCTTATTAGAATACAACCTCTTAAGCAAATGCCATTCACATTCTGTAAGGTTGCATTGTCCACTGGTATTCCAACCACTCAGCACCTTCCTCAAATCAAATTCACAAAGTTTATCAAATAATGTCAGTACTGGATGAGAAGGGGTACTGAACACACTGTTCCAATGTAGGGACATTTTAAAATAAGCCCACCTCTTCTGCTCCTTAAAAATCAACTGAAAATTCAATTTCCTAATAAATAACTTTAAATTAATCATGGTCCCAGCAATACTAGCCCTTTGAGTCAGCACAAAATTAAAATCTTTAGAGAACTCAGCCACTTCAGGACCAAACAACAGCCACTGTAGTTGTACAGTTTAATATCTTGACTTTTGTTAGTAACTACATCAAAATTATCATACACTGTCAATGTCTGCTTGACCTCCAGTTCACATTGGAATGACTGGAGGCATAAGTCACTCCTCCCCAGTGGTGTTGAAACTCATGCCTGTGGTTCAATAGTCTCTTCTACCTCCTGAAGAGTGGCTGCTCCAGACAGGAGTATACAAGAATGTTGTCAGAGATTTGCTCAAATAATTAATCTTCATCCCTATTTGCAATGTTACTCCCCAGGCTATTAAGGATTGACAGTCTTGGGTAGGCTTTTCCACTAGAGTAATCATTCCAGACTCTATCAAACTTTTTTTTTTGCATTGACTTCATCACATATTTTCTCCACGGGTTAGGTATGAAAACTCTTAACCTTTGCGGTTTGTACAATAACGATTCTTCGGACAGAGGGAAATGGTGTCTCTTATTGTTTTTTACAAGGTTTTTGTTTTTTTTTTTTTGTTTTTTTATTTCTTTTGTTTTAGTTTGGTGTCTGTTATTTTGGACAAAGTGCCATGGCATATTAAATCTTCACCCATTTTGGAAGGGGATGGATGCTCCCAGGAATGGTGCAAATTATTGCATCAATAATTCCCATGAGAGATTTCCTTACTGTCAAAAAAGGTATCTTCCTCCTCCACATAAGTCTGGTGCAAGTTACACATTTATTTCAAATCACTCAAAAATTTTCCATATCATTCACTTTAATGGATATTCTGTTTGTCAAATTGCATAATATGTTTCCTGCAAATATTGCTTGCTCATAATACATATTGTTTATAACACCACTGGTTATAGTGTATCTAATTGTAGCAGCTTTATTCCTACACTGGGCCATGTTTTCCCTCCCATTTCCATTTTGATCCCTTATAATTCTGTTTGTCTTTACAATTTATTAAAATATGTTAAGTAAAAATATTTATAAAAGGGTAGATATGCTCCGTGGGAATGAGAGCCACAGGTCAGAAAACTGAACAAAGGATTGATAGCGTACGTGACAGAGAACCCAAATCCAACCACTGCAGAAGCCCCTTTCAGTTAAAACCTGACTGAGAGAGAGTCCTTGGATATCCATTACTTCTTAATGTGACATTTATCAGTGCATTTGTAAATATTTATGCCTTGTACAAAAAAGGGCAGAGTCCAAGGAATAGTGCATATATGGTTTCTCTCCAACAAATAATCACTTTGTGGAAGTCCATCACACTGTCTGGCTTAAGCAGTAGTTTACTCCCATTCTTAGTACTTTTAATACCTAAGGGAGCTTTAAAATAAATGTAAGTTTGTTACCCTAGCAGCAGAAGAATGTTAGCTGGATATGCTGCTGTCGTCTCATCCTGCAGACCACAAATCTTTCTAAAGCTGCATAATTACATTCTGTATTCTGCATGGACCAGTTTCTAGAATGACAGTGGACACATCTTTTTACTTTAAGAGATCTCTGTTACAATGTTGGCATAAATCTTATCAGTGACAGACTGGCTGTCATTTCACTTTTATCCAAATATACCTGCTAAAAGTGTCACAAATAATATAAGGTGCACTGGCTATGCCCAATGAGTTATCAAATTCTGGCTAAAAAAAAGTATTCAGAAAGGAGAGGTAAAGCTTCCAGCAAAATCAATGTTGAGTCTGTGGTATCCCTGCATTGTCTTCTGTGTAATTTGTTTAAACTCATGGCTGATTGTTTCATGAATCACTCATCCTACGATTGTCACTGACAAAACAGGTAATATTTATTTTACTTAGCAAAGACCTCTTTATTACACGTAAAGGTCCTGTAAGTTCAGTTCCATCTCCAGTCACTTGGAGGAGTCTGCGTATTCTCCCTGTGCTTACATGAATTTTCTTGAGGTACTAGCCACCATTATAGATCATGTTCTTAAATCCACTCAAAATGGAAGACAATCAAAGTAGTCTTTCAGAAGTGTTCCATTTAGTAAGTAATGAAATTATATTAAAATTTAAAAAATATATATTCAGTCACGTCAGTTTATGTTTCAGGTTTCAAAACTGCTTACCTGTCCATATGCAGGTGGTAGAATTAAACACTATTGCTCTGCTGTTCACATTATAACCAGATTCCCACACTTCTTATTCTTTTCAGGCTTTTCATCTTAGGATCACCATATAAAGACATAATGGGGTAGCTTTCTAGTACTTCTGTGGTAAAGTGGATCGAGTTACTTAAGTAGCAGATTGACTTCCTTGCACTGGAGCACTGGCTTTCAGACAGCCTTATTTATGTTTAGATCCTCAGTGACAAAAGTTGGATCATGAACTCTGGTGCAAGACAGAGTAAGCTATTAGAGGTTACTTTATCTGGTTATTTCCTGTAGTAGTTTTGCACTTGAAACCAAGCCTCAGTGCTTACTATACTGACCATATTATAATGATTGTAAATAGAAAACAAGCCTGCTGTATTTCTCAGCTGTTCTAATTTATTAGGAAGATGCACTTTAAATATAGTCCTACACCCTCCTTTTCTATGTGCTGTTCCATTCGTCCCAGCTGTTTATCACTTTATAATACTTCAACAAATGTTAGGAGAGAGCATGCATACTTCTAGACTCCCTTGTCTGACATGGTCATGTGAAGAAGCCAGTAAAGTATTATGTGAATCCTGAAGTTTCTGCTGGATCCCACTGTTACATAGGCTTACTTGTGTGTAGCTTTTATCCTTGTTTTATTGTGCATCACTCATCTTGGCTTTTATCAGTCACTTTTCATCCTCTTATTTCAGTCTAATAATCTCCATGTGTTGCTATATCGGGGTACACAAGATTTCATATACTCTACTCCTGCACTCAGAGGACTCTGACAAATTGGACGAGAAATAGGAAATTCACCCCAGGGATCACATCTGTGGCTCTGCTCGATAGGGGCACAGGAAAATAATTTTCTTTGGTGGCGAAAGCCACAGTGCCTTTTTGGCTAGGCTTATATAGGCCCTAGGGCCAATAGCCTAGCACCTACTTTGAACTTATAAATTCAATGAGCTTCTCATTCATGACTAAGGGGGCTCAAGAGTGAATATAGCATGAATTATTTTTAAAACTCATTGCTCATGCTTCAGGTTGAACTGATGGACCCCCTTTACTCATCTATTAAAGTACATGTCAGGTCCATAGCACAGAAGGATAAGGCCCTGATTATGACTCAAATGATCTGACATCAAATACTAGTCCAGGTGCTGGATAGGCCAATGAGAGAGGATAGGAATGTGTGACTAATGCTGGTTCACCCATACTGTGGCGAGGAAAATAATCATGTCCTCTGCACTCCCAGCAGCTATCAGATGAGTAGGTATTTAGTAGGCAGTGTTTTGTATTGGGGGCATGTACCTGGTCCTGCCAAGCTACTCACAGTAACCTTCACAGTGTGCATGCTTTGCAGCATGCACACATCGGGGGAAGGTGTACTAGGCTCCTGTGGTGATGTGAGTACACCCATTAACCACATGGGTGGGGGATTAGGCTGTTAAAAATTTCCTGAGCTCTGAGTCACTAACAATGCGGGGATCTTCTGCATATTTCTCCATTCGGAGAACAGTTAGAGTCCTTACTTGAGTACAGGAGTCCCCAGTTTGGGGATGGAGAAGCTAGACTCCTAGCCATCAAGATGAGGGGAGCACTATACTCTGTGAGCCTGTTGAAGTGTGGATGCAGGCAAAGGGCAAAAGCAACCTCTATTGTTGTCTAGTTGTCTCGCTCCACTTCTATCTACAGAGATGAAGAATTGGGGAATTCTAAAAAGGCTCAGACCTTTTGGGGGATGATATTTGTCAGGAAGACAGAGAGAAAAAACAAATAGAAAAATTTATTAAAGCATTTAGCACTATTGAAAATGGTGGTTTTACTTAGTTTCTTCGTACCACATATTTAAATGTGGTACAGCGACTTATTAGTGTTTGTAGCTTACACCTCCTCCTGTAATAATCCATGGTCTGGGTATACTGCATAATCTACTTATAAGTTAGTTTTTTTTTCTTCTAAATTTGATGAGCTACATTATGTAAATCCTTACTTTATACTGTAATGTGACACTTATTCATGTGTTTCTGACATAGCTCTCCACCTTCTGTTTCTCCACTGTAAAAGGGAGTTGCTATTAAACCAAGCAGGTCTCTCTGGTAAACAGCCTGATGATGACTAAACTAAATAAATGCAATTACTTATAAAACACTCATGTTTATGATTTTATGCACTTACAAAGGCTGGTCAAGAGGTCAGGAAGGGAAACCTGGGTGTACAACAAGCAAGGAATCGGAGATAAGCCTCCACAGGGAGAAACCTGTGTGAGATATAGAGAATTCAGGTATGTAGTGAGGCAGAAGGATGTGTGAGGTGGAAAGGAGTGCTTGGTAGAAAAATTACGTCTTTACCCAACCAGGAAATGTGAATAGTACCCATTTCAGGAGTAGCTCTTGTTTCATTCCTTGAAGAGTTCTGACTAACAGAGAATAGAGCTTTCACGACTCAGGTGCAGTGCTTGGTGAAAAGAGAATACATTAGTGGTACCAGTTATAATGAAGGATTAAAGAACTCTGGGGACAGTAAAGCAGTAGTCTGAACTCTGGTCCAAGAAAACTTATTGAAATCTTAATATACACAACTGGTAAGACATTTGAAGGAAGAGACACTTGAAGATAATAACCATCATGGCTTTTCTGCTGGTAGTTCATGCCAGATAAACAGAGATGGTAAAAGGAGTAGTGGAATGGATGAAGCTAACAAAACAAATTAAGAACAGCTTGAATGATACTGCACAGAGTAACTGCATTAAAGTAGAGATGAGATGAAAGCTAAAGCCAAAAGATCCATGCCAGATCTAACAAGTTAGACATTTCTGTTTTAGATATACCTTGGATGAAGAAGTGCTAGATTATTTATACACAGATGATCAGGAACTTTGACTTTCCATTTTTCCAATAAAATATCAGAAATTCTAAAATTATTTTCACCAAGTCTATGGTATGATTGGAAAGGACATAAATATCACAAAGGGGATTGGAAAAAAATCAGTTCTGGGTAATGATAATTATAAACCAACTCCAAATGATGGTATGTTGGATATTATCTTGATTAAACATAATCAGTGCTGTAATTATCTATTGTAATGCTGAACCTGAATTTAATGGCTTGGATCATTTATGTATCTGTTGGGAGATTACTAAGGCTTTAATCAATTAAACTTTTAGAGTCCAGGCTGCGTCCAGGCTCCAGAATTGAAGTATGTTCTTCATTTTGATCACTGCTGCAGTAGCCTTCGCTATATGGGTTATATCCTGCCAAAGATATAACAACCAGCCAAGCTTCCAAAGCTTCAGAGCACCTTCTAAATGCCCAAACTGTCAATCAGCTCGAGTTGAGCTGACTAAAAGGCAATTTTGGGTGAAAAATTACTGCTGCCAAGGAGTTTGCTCCTCTGAGGCTTTTGAGGCTCAACGCTTTCTAGAAGTATTATAGAAACTGCTTCTTGGTCCTCTGTGCATACTTTTACAAAGCACTATAAACTTGATTCCTTCTCTATGTCCAGATCAAGCTTTGCTAGGACAGTTCTCCAGAGGGTTCTGGACTCTTCCACCACCCAAATGCAGTTAGCTATTATAATCTACCCATTTAGCTAAGGCTACTGCAGAAGGGGTGAGTATGATGACCATAGTACAGTTGTATAAATTGATCTTACCATAACAATAGATGTTTGAATGATCACTGCTGAAGTAGCTGCTCCTTCCCTCCGTCTCCCTTGTTTTTTTGTTGTGTTTTTTATGACAGTGTGTATACATATATTTTTTGTTGTTCCTAGCATTGCTCTTTCAGGGCCCAGCCTCCCTCTTTCTACTAGCAGGAAAGCTCTGAAGGGGTTCGCTCCCAAACTTGTCTTTTAGTCAGCTCACCTCTAGCTACTTGACAGTTTGGACACTTCGAAGGTGCCCTGAGGTTTTTATCCCTGGTGGGATATAACCCATACAGCTAAGGCTACTGCAGCAGTGTTCATTCAAACATCTACTATTGTGGTAAGTTCAACTTATACAACTATACTTTTCATAAGCAGACTATATCTGACAATTGACTAACTGGGACTATTAGGATATAATGAGTTCAAAGACATTTCTGAATGCTGGGATATGTTTTTTTGAATGTATCTATTTGTTAAATAATACTTATGTTCCCTATAATAGGACAATTAAAGCAAGAGAGGTAATATTTGGTGAACATAAAAACTAGAACGATTAATGAGAAAGAGCAAATTATGGTTAGTGTAATGACGGGTGTCTAAGTGTGAATAATAACATTGTAGTATTAGAGGAAAAGGTTTAGCTTCAGGAATTTAATGAGAAAGAATAGGAATAAACAAACTTAATTTGGCTATGCATACTACCGATAATAAAAAGCTCTTTTTAGACACCTGCGAAATTACTGGAAAGATCAACACAATGGTATCAGTCCAACTCAAGATGATGTCTACATTGCTAACAAAAATTAGTTGGTGACTCTTTTTATGCTGAGCCTGCCCTCTATAAATGTAGAGACCCATGCCATTCAATAACCTTAAGTGTGATTCAGGAAGCTTTAAGAAAAATTATAAAATCTATTAGGGCAGCTGGACCTGATGCCCCAAATGGGTTATTTTTATCAAATATTATTAAGTCTGTCATATCACGTGTTCTGTGTTTTTTTTCAACAGAGCCTTCAGACAGGATTTGTCACTCAAATATGGAAGTCAGCTCTTTTTGTCCCCACCTCTGGGGAGTGGGGGTAATGACAAATGTAGTGGATAACTATCATCCCTTAAATATGACCTTTATTACTGGGAATGTTTTGAATAACTACTTTATGTATTAACAGCTGAGGAGTTAAAACCAGACTTGGAGATTTATCAGTATGTATTTTGCAAGGCAAGATCCTGCAAGTCAAATTTAATACACTTATCAAAATATATGATAAGCTGTTGACATGGGTTAGTCCATGGATGTGATGTATATGGATTTTATTAAGGCAATTGATTCCATTCCGCATAGTGAGACCATTAATATTATGTACAAGATTAATATCAAAAGGTACATTATTAAATTGGTCAGTGACTGGCTGATAAACAGAACCTTTAGGGCTAAAATTGAGGAAGTTACCTCTGAGGATACATTAGTTATTGTAGGGGTCCCCTGGGGTTATTCCTTGGACCAGTTTTGTTTACTTTCTTCATGGCTGATTTCCCAGTGCATAATGATATATGGGTTAGCAAGTCTGCTGACAATATAAAAACTGGTTCAGTTGTAAATACACCAAACAATTAAATAAGATTAAAGGGATTTGTGGATGCTTTGTTTTTGTGGTCAGTATGAAAGTGCATGGGATTCAATGCTAGTAAGACAAATGTGTTGCATTTTTACAACAATAACCCCTGTTTTCTACACATTGTTAATAATGTAATTCTTGGTGGAAAGTCAACATTATGGACCTGAGTATTATTGTTGATGTAGGCGCACATATGAGGAAAATTTACTGCTAGTAATCAGAATGAGCTAGTTGGCTATAAAGGATATTCTATATAGTGTTATCAGCAGGGATGAAAGAGTCCTTCTTTCTCTGTACAAGGCTGTTGTACACCCAACATAGAATATTCTGCAGCTGCCTGTATTTGTAATCACACGAAGCTCTACAGATTTGAAAGGCTCAGGAGTACTTTACCAGGCAAATTACCATAGTAAAACATCTAAGTTATTTGAACATGTTGACAAAGATAACTTTGTACACTGTTAGTTACAGATTAATTATGGGAGATCTTATCTTAATGTATACATACATACATGAAAAATGCTACCTTGGCAGTAGCTCTAGGGACTAAATTCAGGTCATGTTCATTGGGAACAGGAAATTACTGTTTCTGAGTACAACACTTTATACTAGTGTTTCAGGGAGGAGATTATTCCATGGCAGAACAGGTAAACTATATAATAAATTAGATTATACAATGAACCCCCATTAATATTCCAAACCATGCATGCTGATTGGTTAGTGTGCCCATTGTAAATCAGACTTATACTAATGGAAAAAGGTCTGGTCGCCCAGACTTTTTCCATTAGTATAAGTTTTTTTTTTTTCTGTTACAGCAACGGAGAACGGAAGAGCTCCGTTGCTGTAATCATGCTATGTTAAACGGGTTTAACATAGCTAGATAGCTTAAAAAAAAGCAACAGCGATCTTCCTTTCTGCATTGCTTTTTTTAAAGCTGTCTTGCTATGTTAAATGGGTTAAACTCCTTTAACATAGCAAGACACCTTTTAAAAAGCAACGAAGATCTTGCTTTCTCCGTTGCTTCAACACACAGCTCTGATGTATTGCTTAAGCATATGCATGTGCAGTACATCAAAACTGCCACAGAATACCAGACAGCTGTGGAAGGGCAGCACGGAGGCATTATACAATGCCATTATTTAAGAAAAGTAAGTATTTTTTTCTTAAATAATGTCATTGTATAATAGCAATAACCCACTTCTGGGTGTGGGTAATGCTGGATTTACCCACGGTTTTCTTTGTTTGGCCACTCGGGCTTCGCCCTCGTGACCAAACCACATGAACCATGGGTAAATCCAGCATTACCCACACCCAGTTGTGGGTTATTGCTTAATTATTTCACAGTAGAGTGGATAAGCTAAATAATGAAATAGCCGTAAGTATCAGAAATGCCATGACTCTTGAAATATTTAATGGTGCTGTAGAAAACTGGAAATGAATCCGTATTTGATTATGTACTATGACAAACATAAGTAATGTCTCTTTGAAGGGTCAGAGATTGAAATTTAACTACATAGAACGTTGACTGTGACCTGTGCAATCAATGGAAAAATGTGAGATTTTCATGGAATTTGGCATAAGAGGTTAGAATACTTATTCATCGAAACTTTTGCTTCTTCTGGTATTTACTACTGTTAATTCTGTCGATCGCTTTATGGAAAGGAAAATAGCAACATTCAATTCATAACAAGTTTCCAGTCCAAGAAGCCAAAGGACTAGTTGGAGTGGAAATACTATAAAGATGTTGAACAGGTGTAACTAAGTTGTCTAATTTGTGCACTGAGGAATGAGACAGATAATATTTCCATTGTATTTAAAAAGAAATATGATAAAATAATTGTGTTGTTAATGTTTTATGCTAAATGAAGACCCACAACAGTGATATCCAATGTTCTGAATGTACAGATGTAAAAGAACTAAATTATGGTTTGGGTGATGTGAGGAACAAGCTCCCCACAATCCATGCAAAAGACTTCTGCATATGCACCCTCTAGCTTAGTATAATTTACTTCAGGGTCACACTGCCTCAGAAAATAAGTTACAGATTTTGAAAGAAACATGACCCCCCTGTAAAAGGTCTGGATTGATTGTCCAGATACTGTTTTGCTCTAGTGATGCAAAGGTTTGATGAATTGAATGAAAGCAATGAAGGTGGACAAGAGCTACACTGCTTAGATTGCACACCAATAAGTTAATCTTAAATCTGATGGCCAGCAAGATATGCTCTGTCCAATCACACTACGGGTCCCAAACAGATTAAGGAGTACACATGGCATAAAAATAAAAATCGCTAGCAAACTAAGTGCAGAAATCAAAAAGACAGGATTGGACAACTTCTTAATGGTGTCACCGCAATGAAATTCAAGCTCAACACAGGGACTGATACCTGTATAACAGGTAAAAAGGCTTTCAAAATGCTTATTCATTAGAGAATGCAACAGAAAAGTAAGATATTAATGAACAGCACTTATGGCCAGTCTAATTGTCTAAGACTGTTCCAGATCAAGATTCAGTATAAAGTGAAACCTTATTTCTTCCTGGTATATGTGATTTTGCAGCTTAAACAGAAGTAACCTATGAAGCTGGTCCATGGCAGAGAAGATGAAACTTATAAAAAGGCCTGGAAAAGTTCATCAGACATAAGGGGAATATAGGACCCACAAAAGTGAAATAGTGAAGATCTAGCTGAAAACAAATGCACTGTACAAGCAGTGCCAACAGTTCATGTAGGCTTCCCCATCACAATACAGACATTTAAAGAACAGTGTAGAACACAGGATGGCAACATTACGGAAGGAATAATACACCTTATGAATTGGGGTGCACTGATGGTGTCAATCCTAACAACAAGCTGGGTGTGAAGTTGTGTTGACCTGAAAAGACTAGTGGATGAAAAGAAAACATTCATTTTATCCACCTTGGAGAATAAAATTGCACAGCTGAATGAAGCTACTATATTCTGCTGATTGTATCCACAATGCATTGTTGACAGACACTCCTGAATCCTGAGAGCAATGCAGTTATTGCATATATTACTCTGCTTTACATGAATTATTCTGAGAGGTTTCTCTCAACTCCATTTTGAATGGCAAGTATTCCTGAGATCTTCCAGAGGAAAATGATCTAGACACTATAAGGTCTGATGGGAGATGCAGTGCTCCTGTGTAGCATTCTTCTGTAGAGGAATACAACATGTGCTTCAGAAGCATTCAACAGAAGACTGAGTTAACAGGACTTAGTAAAACAGGGAGATGTGTACTAACAGAAGCAGCTCCAGTTTTTGGGAGACTCGACTGCTAGCCACAGGAACAGACCAGATGCAATCAAGGTGGAAGCTATCAGGCAGCTTTCACAATGAGAAAACACTTAGGAGCTGAAGAGTTATATGAATGATCAATTGTATGAGTCGATGTATTCTAGAACTTTCCATAACAGGATAACAACTGTATAAGGTAATAAAGAACAGAACTGCTTAGACTGCAGTTATACCTTAACAGGCTGTATTCAACTCTTGGAAGAGCTATTGGTGACAGCACCAGTCTTTACTTAATACAACTTCAGCCAGACCATCTCTCTCAGCAGACAATAGAAGCTATGAGCTATGTGAAAGCCATGCCTTTTCAGCATGACTTTGCACTGTTTCAAGAAAACAGGGCTGTTCAGCTCCAATGAAAACAGGGAACTGGTGGCATATTGTTCCTACTGGATTATGAAGGCAGACATCTGATAAAGCCAGATCAGCCCTGGAAGAAAATTGCTCAGTTTCTTTTAGTAAGCAGACATATATGGTCCTATTGTTCTGTTAGTCAAATTGTACTGAAATACTTAGTTTACCTTCAAGCACAAGTGCTGAGGTTGAACTGAAATTTAAAGCAAATTTTATTTACTTTGGAATCCCTGAAGAAGTCATGACTGGCAATGAACCTTGATTCTCCTACTAAATTGTGGGAACTAGAAAGCCAACACAGCTTTATTATTATAACACATTATTCTAACTCTCACAGTCCTCAAAATAATGGTTATGCTGAAAAGACAGAAGAAACCTGGAAGAGAATATTTAAATAGGATGACCCTCTGCTGACCCTCATGGATTATAGGTCAACTTTTTATAGCAGTACTGGGGTTAGTCCAGTGGAACTCATTATGGAGGGGAAAATCAGAACAATTGTTCACCCTCTAGAAAAATCTGTTCACATGTGGCCCAAATAGTGGAGAATCAAGCTGAATGATGCAACCAAAAACAAGAAGCAAACCTATTACAAATGATACAATGGTACACTGGAATAAGAAAGCTACCAAGGTTGTATTCCATGGACACTGTCTCTATCAAGCTAGGTCATGAAAATATACTGGCCCCACATGCTATGGTCATGGGTGAATGCAACACATGGAAGCCTTGGTTTATTGAAACAGCCATGGACCAGTACTGGGAACCAAACACTGCCACCTTCAGGCAATGCCTACTCTTAAGCACTAGTGTGAAGAAAATTTCTTTCTCCTGATAATAGACCAAATAGCCCCCTGCCAAACTATATATCTTCAAAGTAAAGAGCCCCATCACTTCTGAGGTTTGCAAGTGAAGCATGACCTGCAAAGGGACTTACCTTTACTCAGTCTAGCAAAATCAGTATTCAGGCTTGATCTTTAAATGACTTCTTTTTTCCGGTTGCTCAGAGATTGCCTGTTACACCATTTCAGGATTAAAAGAGGACACAAAAGTGTATCTTGACAGACATACACATTATAGAGCACACATGCATGCATATACACATGCAGATACACACACTATTCACACAAGGTGCATGCACCATTGTGTTCAAATTTGAGGCTTGCCAGTGTTTTCTGTGGCAAATTGTTCATCTGAAAAAGGAAACAACCATTATTTTAAAAGAGGGAGATGTCATATGCTAGTATCAACTGAGACTGCAGAGGAACTGATTTTTGGTGGCTAGAAGATTTAGCTCTATGTTGGAGTGTTGCTTGCCCTGACAAAGTAATAGCCTCTCAAAGTAAATAATGAGGGTTTCAAAAATGTTGAATAAATACCAGAAAATCGGAAGGAGAACATGTTAACTGCCTAATGTTTATCTGTACTTTGGTATTCAGTGAACTTTCCATCATTTTTCTCATAAGGAATGCATGAAAACATCCTTGATCTGTACTAAGAACAGTGAGAATGTTACGAAAGCAAAAGTCAGGAATGTGGGGGAGATTAAGACTATCTGTTCTGATGGACTACCACAAAGCTATGGGACTACAAAGCCCATAATTACAAGACTTGAATGAGGAGTTTTGAGATATGGCAAACAGAGATGAAAAGACATGTCAAAGTGTAGTAAACAGAGGGAATAAGGGCAGCAGTAAGAAATATCAACTGCCTTGGTTCAGTCTGGCAGGAAGTACAGATGTCCTTGAGAATATACTTGCTTATAAAGGTGAAATATATAGTACATGATCAGTTGAAGGAAGTGGGAGGGTGGCCTAATGGTTAAGGTGTTTGCCTTACAAAAGCAGGGTGCAGAGTTTGAGTCTCACAAGGGATAATTGGCTAGGCTTAAAATGGCTCGCAAGAGCAGTTAGCTTAGTACTAACCTATGAACCTATAAGGCATTCAGTATAAATTCTGGTTCTGTGACAATGAGATCCATGAAGTATGTAGAATAAAATTTGTCAGGGAAAGATAACACACGCGTGGGATAATTTAGACATGTATGTAAAATAAAGACATGACTGTCATATAACACTGTGCTAAATTAAGATAAAAAGCCACAAGGAAGTAAGGACAAACCAAGGGGCTAAACAAGTACAATATGGGTATCAGCATGGGAACCAGGGGATGAGGTCATACCTCTCAACTTCTTGGTGCTAAAAATCTGGACAAAGCCTAACAAAATGGAGGGCAAAGGCACAAAAATAGGTAAAAATTTTAAATATTGCTCTTATAAACTTAGAGACTTGCTAGAATAACAGGGTTTGTGTTCAAATCCTTCAGAAAATGCATGTTAAGTCTGAAACTCAAATGTATGTCATAATTTAGTGAATTCAGTCCTCAGATCATCCCAGTGATTTTCCAGAAAATCGCAAATTTTATGAGGAACAGACCAAAAATATGAGGCAAAAATCTGGACATTCTGTAAAAATCTGGGCAGTTGAGAGGTATGGATGAGGTACATAATAGATATGTTGAATGGCAGCCCTGGGAAGTTAGAGAATGAAGTATTACAATGATGGAGAAACTAGGGTCCAACCCACATAGGTTTATTGATTTAATGCATTTGTTTCTTAGCCAGATGAGGCAGGCTAGCCTTGTAGAGCAGTTTCATCTATTATATATTTCATCTATTTCTACTATCATATTTCTTTATTCAACACTGCAATGTTTCTCTCTGATCACAAATGACTTAATGATTCTATTGTTACTACTGTTCTCATATATGGAAAAAAAAAAAAAATGTTGTTACAATTAATGTTTTTATAAGTATGTATTGCATTTTGAACTACGTAATACTCCCACCCTCCCATATTTTGTACTGAAAGTAGTCAATGCCTTACTTACTACGTAGTTGGTATTATTTGTTTTTTTCTTAGATTTGTATTACCTGACCTGGACTAATATCTTTGTATTTTTGCTCATTGCCTGTGTCATAAGTGTTTATTGTACATGTATTTCTATTACCTTGCTTTAATCTGTGGAGCTTTTCTCCCCGGGCCTCCACTGAAAATGGACTTTGATCCAGCTGGACTAGCCCGGTCAACAAATGTAAAATAAAATAAAAATAAAATAAAATAAAAATAATAAATAAAAAGCTACAGTGACAGACATCAAGAAGAGATTTCACTCAGTTTCAGGAAACAATAGCACAAAATCCACAGAAAAGTAATTACTCATCTGATCTGGGAATGCACAAGCCAGTGCATTTCTTTGTGCTGGTCTCAAGCCCGGATAAATGGGGGGGTTGCGTCAGGAAGGGCATCCAGCGTAAAATTTTGCCAAATCATACATGCGGAAAACAGTACAGATATACACACCAGATCGGTCAAGGCCCAGGTTAATAATGACCGCCACCAGTACTGTTGGCCAACAGGGTGCTAGCAGAAATTGGGCAACTGTTGGCTGAAGGAGGAGAAGAGGGGGAAGGTACACCCAAAGGCAAGTAAAGGCTAGGACTGTGGTAGTGAAGTTTGGAACTTTGAATGCTGGCAGTGTGACTGGTATAGGGAGAGAGCTCGCTGATATGATGGACAGAAGGAAGGTTGGTATATTGTGTGTGCAAGAGACCAGATGGAAGGGGAGCAAGGTTAGGTGTATCGGAGGTGGGTTCAAATTGTTTTATCATGGTGTGGATGGGAGGAGAAATGGCATAGGGTTTATCCTGAAGGAACAGTATGCTAAGAGTGTTTTGGAGGTGAAAAGAGTGTCGGATAGAGTGATGTTTATGAAGCTAGAAATTGATGGTGTAATGATGAATGTTGTTAGTGCATATGCTTCACAAGTTGGGTGTGAGATGGATGAGAAAGAAAAATTTTGGAGCGAGTTGAATGAAGTGGTGATGACTGTACCCAAGGGAGAGAGAGTGGTGATTGGAGCAGATTTCAATGGGCATGTTGGTGAAGGGAACAGAGGGAATGAGGAAGTGATGGGTAGGTATGGTGTTAAACAAAGGAATGCAGAAGGTCAGATGGTAGTGGATTTTGTGAAAAGGATGGACATGGCTGTGGTGAGTACATATTTTAACAAGAGGGAGGAGCATAGGGTAACATACAAGAGTGGAGGAAGATGCACACAGGTGGATTATATCTTATGTAGAAGGGCCAGTCTGAAGGAGATTGGAGACTACAAAGTGGTGGCAGGGGAAAGTGTAGTTAGGCAGCATAGGATAGTGGTTTGTAGGATGACATTGGTGATCAAGAAGAGGAGGAGGAGTGTGAGGGCAGTACCAAGGATCAAATGGTGGAAACTGAAAAAGGATAATTTTGAGGTAGAGTTCAGGGAAGAGTTAAGACAGGCATTGGGTTGCAGTGAAGAGTTACCGAATAGCTGGGTAACTACAGCAGAGCTAGTAAGGGAGATGGCTAGAAAGGTGCTTGGTGTGACATCTGGAAAGAGGAAGGAGGACAAGGAGACCTGGTGGTGGAATGAGGAAGTACAGGATAGTATACAGAGAAAGAGGTTGGTGAAGAAGTGGAATTATCAGAGAGATGAAGAAAGTAGACAGGAGTATAAGGAGATGAGGTGCATGGCAAAGAGAGAGGTGGCGAAGGCTAAGGATAAGGCATATGAAGAGTTGGACACTAAGGAGGGAGAAAAGGACCTGTACCAATTGGCTAGACAGAGGGACCAAGCTAGTAAAGATGTGCGGCAGGTAAGGGTGATAAAGGATAATGAGGGAAACATACTCACAAGTGAGGAGAGTGTGTTGAAGAGATGGAAAGAGTACTTTGAGGGGCTGATGAATGAAGAGAATGAGAGGGAGAGAAGGTTGGATGATGTGCAGATAGTGAATCATGAAGTATAGTGGATTAGCAAGGAGGAAGTAAGGATAGCTATGAAGAGGATGAAGAATGGAAAGGCTGTTGGTCCAGATCACATACCTGTGGAAGCATGTAGGTGTTTAGGTGAAATGGCAGTGGAGATTTAACTAGATTGTTTAATGAAATCTTGGAAAGTGAGAGGATGCCTGAGGAATGGAGAAAAAGTGTTTTGGTACCGATTTTTAAGAATAAGGACGATGTGCAGAGCTGTAGTAACTACAGAGGGATTAAATTGATCAGTCACAGCATGATGTTATGGGAAAGAGTAGTGGAAGCTAGGTTAAGAAGGGAGGTGATGATTAGTGATCAGCAGTATGGTTTCATGCCAGGAAAGAGCACTATAGATGCGATGTTTGCTCTGAGAGTGTTGATGGAGAAGTACAGAGAAGGTCAGAAGGAGTTGCATTGTGTCTTTGTGGACTTAGAGAAAGCATATGACAGGGTGCCTGGAGAGGAGTTGTGGTATTGTATGAGGAAGTTGGGAGTGTCAGAGAAGTATGTAAGAGTGGTACAGTATATGTACGAGGGTAGTGTGACAGTGGTGAGGTCTGCGGTGGGAGTGACAGATGCATTTAAGGTGGAGGTGAGATTGCATCAAGGATCAGCTCTGAGCCCTTTCTTATTTGCAGTGGTGATGGACAAATTGACAGATGAGATCAGACAGGAGTCCCCGTGGACTATGATGTTTGCAGATGACATTGTGATCTGTAGTGAGAGTAGGGAACAGGTGGAGGAGAGCCTGGAGAGGTGAAGATATGCTCTAGAGAGAAGAGGAATGAAGGTCAGCAGGACTAAGACAGAGTTTATGTGTGTGAATGAGAGGGAGGATAGAGGAATGGTGAGGATGCAGGGAGTAGAGGTGGTGAAGGTGGATGATTTTAAATACTTGGGATCAGCAGTTCAGAATAATAGTGAGTGTGGAAGAGAGGTGAAGAAGAGGGTACAGGCAGGATGGAGTGGGTGGAGAAGAGTGTCAGGAGTGATTTGTGACAGACAGGTACCAGTAAGAGTGAAAGGGAAGGTCTACAAGAGGGTAGTGAGACCGGCTATGTTATATGGGTTGGAGATAGTGGCACTGGCAAAATGGCAGGAGTCAGAGCTGGACGTGGCAGAGTTAAAGATGTTAAGATTTCCACTGGGTGTGATGAGGGTAGACAGAATTAGGAATAAGTATATTAGAGGGTCAGCCCAGGTTGGAAGGTTTGGATACAAAGCCAGAGAGGGAAGATTACATTGGTTTGGATGTGCTGAGTAGGGATGCAGTGTATATTGGGGAAAAGATGCTAAGGATGAAGCTGCCAGGTAACAGGAAAAGAGGAAGGCCTAAGATAACGTTTATGGATGTGGTGAGAGAGTACATGCAGCTGGTTGGTGTGACAGAGCAAGATGCAGAGGACAGGAAGAAATGGAAACAGATGATCTGCTGTGGCGACCCTTAATGGGAGCAACCAAAAGAAGAAGAAGATAGTACCATGCTACAAAAATCTGCCATACAAATGTACATCAGCATATGAAATTCACAAGAAAGAGCAAATTCTGGTATACAGTAAGGACAGATGAGTTGGCATATCAGTAGACTTATAAAGGCACTTTTGTAAGGAAAGGATAATATCTCAGAGTGCAGTTAGGTAATTGGGGTGAACAAACAACATCAACAGAAGAAAAATCAGCAAAGATAAAGGAGGGAAAGAACATTGAGTCAAGATGCGTGAAAGCCATCGACAATTGGTCAAATAGTTATTTTTCTTAAAAGTTTGTGGAAAAGCTAAGTAAGCCTGGAAAAAGAAAGTGACCAAATACATTTAGTGTCTAATTTACTTGGTTACCAGCACTTGAAGAATCATTTAGGTTTGTACGAAAAGTCTTTGTGCAAGAAGAATCAAAGGAGTTCCAATGTTTGGGACCAGCCAGAGACTAAAAGGTACAGTTCATAGTAGCATTTATCTAAGGGCAGTGATATTATGTCTATGGTTAGAGAGAAAGTGCAAGGGAATTCAGAAAAGCTGGATGCCCTATAGTCAGTCTGCACCCTAGATGATTCTTCTGTCACACAGGCTCATAGGTAGATGCTCAAGCAATAACCCACAACTAGTTGTGGTATCACAGGCTTTAACCAGAGATGGTGTGGTTTGATCATAAGGATGAAGTCTGAGTGATCAAGCAAAGCCAACTATGGGCAAATCACGTGATACCCACACCCAGAAGTGGATTATTTCTATTATACAGCGTCATTATTTAAGCAGGAAATTGCTTACCTTACTTAAACAATGTAATTGTATAATGGGTCTGTAGTGTTCTCACACATTCCATGGATAAAACTGCTATACTACACATGCGCATGGCATGTATGTCCATATGTATAAAGAGTACATCAGCGTAGCACTGGAAATGGAATAGAGAAGGGGATGCTTCTTTAGTGATTTTTCCCTCTATCTCTCTCTCTTTTTTCACATAAGAATGAAACTTTAATGTCTAGTATTACTGAGTGATGAAGATCTTGAGTGATTTAAAGATTTTATAAGACAAGTCAGAAATAAAAGGAAACTGTATGATAGCTGACAGGCATGAATATCATTCTGCAGGTAAGCATGTCTCTCAACTGTGTAGAGTTTGGTAGAATGTCTCTGATTTTTCTCATATTTTGCCAGGTCCCCTCATAAAGGATAACAGGATGGTCTTAAGCAGCATATCTCAATAGAATGTGCAATAACTCAATAATGCTTTAGCTGCTGGATGTTTTTCTACTGGTATATGCTTGACTTTCAGTGGGCATGCTGACTGAGTGGCCAATCAGCGTCTCCATTTTTGAATCAAAATGACCTTCTATTGTACAATAGGCATTCAATTGTCAGACTGTTAATAGCATAGCCAGAACAGTCAACATCAACATTTACCTCCTGTCTCTAGGAGTGTCACATAATATAGCCCCAGGGAGAATTTGTAATGGTCTTCTAATTATCTGCGTTAGTCTTGTCTGTAGCTAGAGTAATACTCATGCTTAATATGCAGAAGTAATTTATGCCATACCTAGGATCTTATCTCAGCATATTCCCCTATCACACCATAATGTCCTATTACTTTCCTGATAGTGACCATTGTATATGTGTTTGAGGAACCATTAGTTCCATAAAAACATAATGGGTCTAAGAGGGTGGGGGGTCTTTTATGGCCTGAAATAATAAACCTGAACCACCATGGAGGAATGTATAGAAAAGAGAATAGAGAGAGAGTGCAACCGGTCATTCTGGATAACTAAGGGATTTTTGGCATGTGACTTTTTTGAGTAGGAAACTTTGAGGTCTCGCCAGCTGAGTGGTATGTTCAGGTAAGTACATACCAAATGAGCATTATATTCAACAACAGGGCAGATAAGAAATGAGCGCAGTGGAAGTAAGACATTTATGTTGTTATTAATTGGACCAGATAGAAAAATATTCTAGCTATAGTGGCGAAACAATGATCAAAGGATAGGGAGTCATACACAAGGGTGCCAAGGTGTCTAATGACAGTGTCATTCTTAACAAATGTGTCATCTATGCACTATGATGAGGAGTTATTTAGTTTATCAAAGTGGACTATACTACATAGCTTTATATTTAGAGGCAAAAGTCCTTCTACCAGCTATTTCACACTCCAGCCCATCCTGGAGTACCTTTACATCGGTAAGTCTTCCAATGAAATCCAATATTTAACAGTTGTAAACAACTTTTGTTAACTAGATACCTGGGATACCGGCTTGTAGATCAGAGAAGTAAATGCCAAATAGAAGAGGACCTAGTACTGAGGCTTGAGGAACCCCATTTGTGACATTTTAACTTGCCATCCAAAGTGGTAACTGCAACTTTAATGGCATGTTTTTTTTCTCTCTGACAATCAATGTGCTATCCAGCTTATTGTATGTGGATTGATGTTTAGATTTGCCAGTATGTCAGTGATGTGTGCTTTGGGGATCATATTGAATGCCTTGGCCAGTTCCAGATATGCTATGTGCACTTCATAACTGTCATCAATTAGTTGTGTTACTTTTTCAAAGAAGTTTTACAAGGTTAAGAAGATATGACATACCTTTGAAAAAGCCAAACTGATGTGGATCCAGGGCTAAGGGATTCTCATTGTCTCGATTTATGAAGTCAGAAATGATGCATTTCACTGTTTTACAAACAAGGCTGGGAAGATTAATGGGTATATAAATACCGGGCCAGCCTAATACTACTATATCTGTATATATAGGAGCACAGGCAGCCCCCCATGGCAACTCTTCTTGTTTGTTGGAAATATTGGCCCTCAAATAATAAAAAAATATTCTCTAAGAGAAGTGCCATCATTTCATACACAAGCTTTACTTTATCATGATTCAAGGTGTAACATGTAAAGAGTGTCTTTTCAAATAATTCTAGTCCTTCTTGCTTAGGAATACAGGAAAAAAGATATTTCACATCAATGATTAAAAATACCAAATCAGCTGCCCATAGATTTTGTTTAAGCTGTCCTAGAAAATCCCAGGAATCCTTAAATAGATGTGCTGCTCTCTCAACTACATGCTTAGTCATTTTATCTTAAAACAGTGCAAGATAATGTGTTTTGGAGCCACTGGTAGCAACAATGTGTATAAAAGGTGGTTCAGTGATGTTTTTGTGTATTTTTGGGATGCTGAATATGACCGGCACCTTAGGATAGGAATTAGTAAGAAAATTAAGGAGGTCATTAATAATACGTTTGTCCAGGACATATTCTTCTAAATAACTGTCAATATGTTGACAGAGAAGTGACAAACTTCACAACACCCACGCAGACAGGATCTGGAAGTTCGGCTGCAGAATCCTACACTAAGGCACTGTACGAGCACATCCACTCGTGCATGAATCATGCCATCCCAAATAGAACCAAGATGCTCTTCTCCAAAAAAGGAAGCCAATCTGGTGGTCCCCTGCTCTAAACAAACTATACAACAGAAGGAAGAAACTATTGCAGAAAAGAGGAAAATCCCAGGATGCAAAAAAACTCCCTCACCAGCCTCAGTAAGAAGCTAAGATCCCTTATAAAATCCTCAAAAGCTAGTTACGAAAATAAAATTGCCAAAGATTCCAAAGACAACCACAAGGCATTCTATAGTTATGTCAAGAATCTAAATGACAATGCTCAGATCTGCTCTGAGCTACAACAGAATGGCATTAAATATACTGATCCCAAGAATATTGCCAATATCCTGGCAGATCGATTTACTGCCAACTTCACCCCCCTCTCACCCCCTAAAGGGCCCATCTCAATACCAAAAGATTGCCAAATTCTGATAATCACGGCCACACAGGTAGAAACCGCACTCTCCAAAGCTAAGAATACAGCATCCATGGGACCAGATGACATCCCAGGCTGTGTACTATATGAACTACAACATGAACTGGCACCTCACCTAAGTGTCATGTTTAATCATAGCCTCACCTCAGGCTTCGTGCCCACTGAGTGGCACACAGCTACAGTTATCTAGCTCCACAAGGGAGGATCCGCCTTGGATCCCAGGAACTACCGTCCCATCAGTCTGACAAGCCTGATCTGCAAGGGCATGGAACGCATTATCATGGAACTTATAAACAAAGACATTGACAACCTTCAGACACTGGACCCCATGCAGTTTGGGTTTGTGAAGGGCCGATCTTGTCTCCTGAATCTGATTGACTTGTTCAAATCAGTCTCCAGAGCTGTGGACAAGGGTAAGGTGGTCCACAGAGCCTATTTGGACCTTGCCAAGGCCTTCAACACCATCCCCCACTCTGGAATCATAGATAAACTTACTAAGCTGGGCATAAATCCCTACATCACTCAATGGGTTGCCAGCTGGCTTACTGACAGAACCCAGACTGTAAAAGTAGCCAACTCCAAATCCAGCTCCAGACAAGTGACAAGTGGAGTACCTCAGGGTTCAGTCCTGGGACCACTCTTGTTTGGCATCTACTTCTCTGAAGTACAGGCCAACACTAAGGGACTCTGGCTAACAAAGTTTGCAGATGACTGCAAACTGGGAGCCATTACTGAATCCCCAAATGATGTGGATATTCTACAAAAGGGCCTTACAGAAACAGATGCCTGGTGCCAGAGCCATGGGCTCAAGCTTAATGCCAAGAAATGTATAGTTATCCCCTTTGGAAAAAAACATGTACCCATGAATTACCACATAGGTGGCAGGACACTAAACATCGAAAGTGTGATGAGAGACTTAGGGACACAGGTGGACAGTGGTCTCACTTTAGATAACCACATCGCCACAACAGTCAGGAAATCCTTCTATGTGGCACACCTCATCACTAAGGGCTTTTCATCCAAAGAAAAGGAGGTCATTGTCCCATTGTACTCATCCCTCATTAGATCCATTATTGAGTATAATGCCCTGTTTGGTATGTACCTCACAAGACATCTGCAACAGCTGGAAAGGCCACAGAAATACCTCACTAAAAGAATCACAGGCCTAAAGCAGATGCCATATGCTGGCCATCTAAAAAAACTCCAACTATACTCTGTGGCATATCGTCTACTCAGAGGTGATCTCTGCTCAACATACAAGGCCATGTCAAACCCAGAGCTGTTGGACATGCTCCACTTAAAGAAATCCCAATCCCTCAGAGCCACACGCTCCAGGGATCTAAACCTTGTAATCACAATGAACAAAACATGCTGGAGGGATAGGTTCCTGACCCAGAGACTCCCCATACTCTGGAATAGACTGCCCATACATGTCAAGCAGAGCGCCTCATTGGCCCTCTTCAAAAGGAACCTTGATGATTGGATGGGAGATAGGAAATTCACCCCTTCATCACCCCTTCATCATGTCATGATCATGTCAGTCGCCCTGCTAGACAGGGGTCCAGAGAAGTAAATATTGTGGGAAGAAATATCCAGGGAATTGTTATGGCTAGGCTTGCATAGGCCCTAGGGCCGATAGCCTAGTACCAACCTATGAACCTATGATATGCAATATTTATTTAGTTCTTAGAAACCTGTGCATAATTCTCGTCATTAAATAAAATATTCTGCATAATGGAATAATCCTCTGAATTAATTATTACTATACCACCTCCCTTGTCAGGGGTCATGATACACAGTCCCTTGTCCCCCCTCAGTTGATTCATGAAAATTCTTTCATCAGAACTTGTCAGCATAAAACTTCCTATTTTGAGCCCATAATTCATACGTCTTCTTTCACTGCCTTCTCAAAAACATTAATGAGGAGATGGGAGCGGTGGATTGAACACACTACTTTTCTTCAGAATATTTTTGTGTGCACTTGCCTCATTTGTAGACCCCACTTGATTTTGGGGAAAAAAAGGAGATGGAAATTGAGCTTCCTAGTGTACATCTGAACATCTAACAATCAGCAACATCCAGTATTTGGGAGGGAACAAATTTAAATCTTTTAGAAAAAAGTGAAAAAAAATCTTTAGTGATAGCCCTGTCTGTGTAATTATAAATCTTAAAGCCTTGAAAAATATGCACAATACGTTCATTTCCAACAATCAATATCTGTTCTCCCCCCTCCCCCAGTTGGGATGTCCCTTTTGAATTTGCACTGCATAACTGTATGTGTATTTCCTCTCCTGATTTCTGTTTGCTATCCTTTCTGAGCGTCTTAGTTGCTGAAAATCCTGCGAACCACCGTCATCTATTTCATTATACACTTCAGCATAGTCATTATACATATCAACAGCCATTTCCCATGTCATTACCAGCAGAATTACTGTGCACATCAGAGTCATGAACACATTTCTACACAGTTATCCTACTAGTAGGGTAAGCAGTTTTAGTTTGATAATGTTTAACATCCCTCTCTAACTTTCTTTTTTTCTTTAAAAACAATGCATTACATTTCCTTTTTACCCTGTTAATTTTTCATAAAAATCTTGATACTGTGAAAACAGCAAGTCATTCACAATATTAGTGTTTAAATCTTCCAAGTCTTTAACCATATTTGCCTGCATCTGTTCATTGTAAAATAATGCTGTTTCTAGAAGTTGCATCCCCGTACGACGTCATACATTAAGCCAAAGGGAAATTTAAAAACTCTCAAGCCTTGAGGTATAACTTTTAAATTGATACATTGTTTCAAATACACAATTTCCATTTGCAAACTTTTGTATTTAAAAAGTCTCTTTTCAAAGAAAAAAAATTATGTCCTTGAGTGAACCAAAGTCTTGAACATTTCCTGCTACATAATTTATGTGACCAGAACCAGCCATATATTGAAAATCAAATGCTTTAGAAACTAAAGCACCAAATTTACCATGAACATCATGCTGAACACTTCTAAGGCTAGAAGCCATATTACAGCCCTCAGCCCTTTGTTGTTGTTGTTGTCTTTCGGCTTTTCCCGGTTAGGGGTCGCCACAGCGGAACTCCGGTCCACTAATGATTGGCAGTAAATTTTCACGAACACCAAGGTGCCAGCTCGACATTCAACCTTCAACAAAGGCACGCCCATTTACGTATGTCTTTTGAACACCCACCCAACCTTGGGGAGGACATGCAGACTCCACACAGAAGGCAGTCCCCGTACTCCGGCCGGGAATCGAACGGGAGAACCTCTTGCTGTGAGGCAACAACGCTACCGCTGCCCTCAGCCCTTTGTGTGGATGAAAAATTATTAAACCTCATTTCTGAGGAAAAAAGTGTATCAGTACTTTTAGCTGCCTTCGGATACCTTATGTTGACGCCAGAAACATCCTCGGTGATAGAATTCAGGTCTGAACCATGGTAAACAGCTCCATTTTTGCCTCTCTGAGCCAGAAATCCTCTGTGATGAACATCAGCTTCCATAATGACATCACAGCACCCTCTAGAGTCACCAGCAGGCTGCACACCCTGCCTAAATAGATTTTGGTTACCAGGGCAGCCAAAAGATTAAGGAAGAAGTTGCAGTTCTCAAGGGTGAATTAACTAGACATATCGAATTATTGACCCCCAAAGATGCTAATTTTGCTGTTTCTGCTGGTTGCAGTGTACCTGTGTCTTCCACTCATTCTCCTGGCTTGAATCAAGATAAAGTAAACCTGGTGTGTTAAATGATGGCACTTATCTTAGAGAATAATTTTTTATTCTTTGATGGCCAATATTTCCAACAAACAAGAGGAGTTGCCATGGGGGCTGCCTGCGCCCCTGTATATGCAAATATAGTATTATTAGGCTAGGAATTAAGACATGTATTCCACAAAGAATTTTGGAACAACATCCAGTTGTATTGCAGGTTTTTGGAGGACATCTTTATTTTGTTGAAGGGAAAAGTGGAAGATATCCCTGGCTTTATTAACCACCTGAACAAAACTACTTCATTTTTGGAATTTACTTATAATTACAACACTAGAGGTATACATTACTTGGACACAGCAATTTCCCATACTACTACAGGTTTCAAATCTAACATATTTCGTAAGAGTACTTTTTGTAATTCTTACCTTCATTATACGAGCAACCCTCCACTTTCACAGAAAAAGAGCTTAGTCAAAGGACAGGCTATAAGAATTGCATGCATGACTTCAGAATTGAGAGATGTGAAGCAGGAATTTTTTACATTAAGAGATCTGTTTTTAGAAAGGGGATACCCCAAACAGATGGTGGAACAAATTATTGAGGAGGTTGACACAGGATGAGGAAAAAATATAAGCCCCTTTTAGGAAACCATCCATTAACTAACATAGCCCCCACAGATCATGGAGAAACGAAGATTTATAAGCATGCATGTATAGTACAATACAGTCCTATATCATGTGAAGTGAAAAACATATTAAAAAAGAACTGGAGTATATTTAGGGTAAATAATGACATGTTAACTGCAGTGGGAGATAAACCAGTTTTTATCAGCAAGGTGGGCATGAATATTAAACATCTTATGCAAAACAAGTTGAATTTACCGATAGAAGGTGGTTGTGGTACAACACCTTGTGGGAGGTGCTCCCAATACTAATATTTTCAAAGCACCTCAAACCCACCTTAAGATGGCATCTAAGGTTACATTCAAGAAAGGAAATTGTTTTACCACCAGAGTGGTGTACCTTGCTCTATGTGATACATGCAACAGATTCTATGTTGGGAAAATGGAGAGGGTGTTGAAAAGCAGAATCTATGAGCATGTATATGATGTTAAAAACAAGAAGGATACAAGTGCATTATATAGGCATTCCCTCACTTGTTCTAATTTTAAAGGTTTTAAATTTGGTATTTTGGATACTGTGGACATAGATTTGAGGGGGGGTGACTGGAAGAATTTATTAAGTAAAAAAGAGCTGGTTTGACAACTCAGACTAGCAGCTAATTTTCCACCAGGTATAAATGATTCCTTGACAATACTTCCAGCCCTGAAAGAAAAATCTGTGAACGTTTAAGTATTTTAACATTTTTACATGCATTACTGTGCCTGCATTTTTAAATATATGCTGAAGGTATTTAATATATAACAGTGTTTTATTTGTAAAATGCTAAGTTGGCTTGAATATAACATCCTCTGTATTTAATATTGCTCATGTGACCATTTTACATGTGACTTTTTTGACAATACTATTGGCTCAATTTTATCTATTATATAACACGTATTTGTATAAAAATGGTTCTTGAATCAGTGTGTTTTATTCTGATGAAGTCTTCTATGTGAAAGACAAAAGCGCTTAATCTTGGTGTGTTTTTACTGCAATAAACGGAATTCGTATACAGGCTTGCTTGGTGCGTTTTCCATTTGGTTCCTGGTCTTCTGTTATTCTCACTGCACCAGATATTTGGATTTTATTTAATCAAATGTACAGAAACAGGGATGTCAGGAAAAAGATCCTAGCTGCCGCCACTGTAGAAAGCCTTCTCAAAGAGCCACTGCTGTTTTGAGTATTTGCATATGCTATTTAATAGGCTGTACTCATAACAAATCTCATTTCCTTATGGAGCAGTATACCACCCTAGTTTTCCTCAACTCCTTTAGAAGCTTGCAGGTGTGCTTTCAAAACCTCTCAGAATTATTTACTTTCATTTAAGCTTATGTGGTTAATATGAGCAAATCACCTAAAGCCATATTTTAAACTGTCTAGTGGCTAGTCCTGCCATGGCATGTAGCCTGTGATCCATGTTCCCATATCATGAGGATGCTGCACACCACAATATATGCCAAAGCAGTTGGTTTATACAAGTCTTCCCCCTATAGGGCACCATGTAGTGTCTGTACTCCTGCCCACAGCTCCATTCTTTTTGATGAGTTTGAGATGGAAACAGTCAGCATGTTTCTTGGACATAGGAAGAACCCCACGGAGACACAGGGAGAATATGCAGACTCCAGAAGGCATTGTCACAAGGTCAAGATCAAACCTTGTACCTTCTACATGGGAGGCACCATTATGCCAACTGGTCTTCTGCAGAAAGGCCAAAGTGAATAGATTATGATAGTTCAGGCACTAGTGCAGGAAAAGTAGAAGACAATCTGGTGAAGAGGATTTGTGGCAGACTGGAAGAAGACAGGAAGAAACAAGGGTGTCCAGCAAAGAGGTGGATAGATTCTGTGAGAGAAGACCTGTGACAGTCAGGCATTAGTGTTGAAGAAGGCAGGAGACTGGCAAAGAGTAGAGAGATGGTGACAGTTGACACAACACCCCAACCCCATGTAGGAAATGGGAAAAGTGGGTTGTTGATGTTGATGATGATGATTTAAGCTTGTGTAGTACTAAAGGAGTCTAAAGTTATAGTGCTTCTACTGTATATGTTGGGGGGGGGGGGGTGGCAAGGACCTAAATAATTAATACAGACTTCTCAAGTTGTCACTCATATTAAGAAAGCTGATGAAAAGATACATTGGGAGCAACCTGTTGATGTTATCCCCAATATCATGCATTCACATCCAGATGTTCTTGCCTTTCTAACATGATCCAGCTGTATTACTTCACCATAAATGATGTCATCTGGGGTAACCCATTGAAGGTAGTCAGTCTGGCTTTAGCAAGACATTTGGCTCTGTCTCCCACAAAAGGTTAAACATTAAAACTGAAGACCGTGGGATGGTGGTGGGGGGTATGGGATATGGTAAGGAAGTATGTCCAGATCAACGTTTGCTAGGACAATACTCCTGGGGTTTATGGACTCTTCTCCTTCCACCTCACAAATGTAGGTAGCTATGGTAATGTACCCATTTAGCTAAGGCTACTAACGAAGTGATCAATATGATGAACATAGTACAGTTGTGTAAACTGAACTTACCATAACAGTACATGTTCGAATGATCACTGTTGCAGTAGCAGCTCCCTCCCTCCATCCTTGCTGTATTTTTGGTGTGTTTTTTATGCAAGGTATGATGATGTGAGGTATTGCCAGCCATGCAAAGAGAAGTAGGGCAGTGGATGTGTAGCATGTGCCAGCATAGCTAGCTGGAGTTTAGTAAAGAATTATATGTCATTTGTATATCAAACTGATTAGTACAGATACTTGTGTTGAAAATGTATATGTAAACCTGCTTCTGTTAAAAATGTACCAACAGTGGGTCCTGCTGGATAGAAAATACACCTGTATGTCAGACTGTATTGTAATTATTGAAATGAATATATTGTAACCAAGAATCCTGGAAGAGAAGAGGTTAATTTCAGTCCAGCTAACTTTGAAAAATAGTCTGAAATTAAATTATTTGGTTTAGGCCATAAAATGGCATCTTACAGTTCTGATTGCAGTCAGAGACAAAATGTCTGTGATAACCAGTACTAGGAATCCTACTGTATTGTTCTTAGGGGTGAACTAATTGCTACCTTGGAAGGGTGGAAGTTTTAAATGTTTTTGTTGCCTCCAGATGCTGTAACGCATCTCAGCAAAAGTCTGTGTGTATATGGTAACACCTATATGCTAGATTCTGGTTCAGTTTCTAGTAAAAGGGGTGGTGCAGGAATCAGAGTCAGATGACCAGATGTATGTGATCTTCTTCTTTCGGCTTTTCCCAGTCAGGGGTCGCCACAGCAGATCATCTGTCCGCTCATGATTGGCAGTGGAGTTTTATGGTGTCGAGTTGCCAGCTCAGCGCCCAACCTTCCACAGAAGATACACACATGCACACACTCACACCTAGGGCCAATTTAGAGTGTCCAATCCACCTACTGCATGTCTTTGGGATGTGGGAGGAAACCGGAGCACCCGGAGGAAACCCACATGACCACAGGGAGGACATGCAGACTCCGCACAGAAGGCACCCCAGCCGAGAATCGAACCAGAGAACCTCTTGCTGTGTGGCGGCAATGCTAACCGCTGCACCACCGTGGCCACCCATACCAGATGTATGTGATATCATTCTGTAATCCAGCACTGAAATGTTGTTTTAATACTAGATGAGATAGAAGTCTCAGGGCAGTCTGTTTTTGAAATTTGACAAAGAAGGAAGACCACTCACCCACTTCATCTTGCCTTGCTTTAGTAAGTAATCAGGGAATAGTAATTCTTTATATCAGTCAGGAAAATATAGTAAGATAAGTTAAGCACTGTTTTTCTATAACTGCGTGAATCTATCAATCTGTGTTATTTTTAATATTTCTTTGAAACTCTGGTATTTATTGTAAATAGATATTTAGTATGTTTATGTTCTTTTATTTATTATATATATATATATATATATATATATATATATATATATATACTGTGGTGGTGGTGCTGTGGTAGCATTGTCGTCTCACAGTAAGACGTTCTCCTGTTCGATTCTCAGCTACAGCATCTTCTGTGAGGAGACATGCGTGAATGGGTGTACCTTCGTTGAAGGTTGCGTGTCAGGGCTGGCAACTCGGCACGTAAAAATCTACTGCCAATCATTAGCGGACTGGAGTTCCGCTGTGGCGACCCCTAACTGGGAAAAGCTGAAAGACACAACAACATATATATATATATATATATATAAACTTTTCATTGTGTCTGGTCTTTTAGAGAATATTTTGACCTTTGTGCTTATATTTATTTGATGACACTGTGGCCACTTCTGAAAGCCTTGTTGTTTTGTCAACATTACCGTTTGCATTACTACTAATTTTACTCAGTATAATTGGGTATCCTTGTAAGAGCCTTAAAGTAGCTGGCTGGTGGCAGTGAATGTACCTAACAGTCTGTTCCGAGGGGGCAGAGCTAATAAATTTCTCCCAGCCATTCCCAGGTGTGTGTGTGTGTGTGTGTGTGTGTGTGTGTGTGTGTGTGTGTGTGTGTGTGTGTGTGTGTGTGTGTGAAAATCAAATCTCAGAGTGTGTGTGTCAGCTACTTGGAGCAGGGACACAGAGTACTGGTTTCACAGTGAGGGTGGTGGAGGACTTGGCTTGAAGCACTCAGTTGAGGACTCAACTCTACAGCTGTGGCAGTGGGGAGTCATATTGGGGGCCTGGAGAGAGAGAGTGAGGGAAACCCAGCTCCAGGACTGAGTGTGTTCCCTGTGTGCTCTTAAGGGAAATTGTGCTTGGTGCAGAGAGCTGCATCTGGAAACACTGTGTGTATCTATTTTTGTTCCAAGTGAATGTTCCTCTCCATTGTCACTGGTGAGGATTAAGTCTCCAAGATTACTGGCCCAGAGCAGGGGTGTCACACAAGGGTGTGGACATTTATCTTTTGTTGTCTCTAGCATAGTCCCTTTAGGGATCAGACCCCCCCCCCCATTTCTGCTGGCAGGAAAGCTCTAAAGGACATCACCCCCAAATTTGTCCTTTAAACAGCTCAGCTCAAGCTGACTGATGGTTTAGGCATGTGAAAAATGCCTGAAGCTTTGGAGACTGGCCAGCCATTATATCCTTGGCAGGTTATAACCATATAGCTAAGGCTACTTCAGCGATGATGATCTGAACTTCTACTATTATGGTAAGTTTAACTTACACAGCTGTACTTTTTCTCTGCAACACTGCTACCTAGGTAACCACTTCACTGCAATTCTGCTACAGGTAGGCCTAACATCACAGAGAGTGATGTGTATGCAAGTGAAAAGAAGTATCATGTCAGTAGAGAGCTAATGTCAGAAATAGTCTGAAGAAAGGAGAGGATCTAGCCGATGGATGCAGTATGGATACGATTGATACTCCTGCCACTACTGTTATTTCGCCTACTAGCAGTCATGACTAACATGTGCCCTCCACCCCTTAAAGAATTGCTAATCTTGCTGAGTAAAACTGCTGATATCAGAATAATAAAAATTGGTGTGATAAAAATGGTGTAGTATATGCTGGAGGGCAAAACTAAGTGTACTTATAAGTACAGAAAGTGGATGACCAGTTAAATAATGGATTCTAACTGAAAATGGGCCTAGAATCTGTTTCGGTTTGGTCTTATGTTACCAGATGGCATTTTAAACAGTTAGTGCTAATACCTGACCAGAATGTATTGAATCTGTTTTGTGTATCCTGTTAAGGTAATATTTGTTTCAATATAATTTTCTTATAAGATATGAAATGAATTAGAAATGTGGAGTACAAGTCAACAGTTTACTTAGCAATCAAAATATCTTTAATTTTCAGTTCGCTAGTGAAAAGGTCACCCCAGAGTTAAGGAGACCAACCTAATTGTAACTGCTTCTTTAAAATAATGAAGTAAATTATTGTTTTTAAAATTACCCTAAATAATGCATGAACTACTGTCTACTGGGATTCAATTATGTTGAAAGCAAAAGCCTTTTTTCTGCATAATATACTGTCCTGAATTTGGAGCCCAGCCAAACTTGGATTAGAATGTTGTTTAAAAATATTAAAATGTTCGCAATGAAACTGAAGCATCTGGTCTATAGACAACTTTTTATTAAGTGCAAGCTATTAAAAGCTATGCTGTAGCGAGATAGGCAGTTTGGAGGGACTGCAATAACTGCATGCTTGTTTTGCAGCCACGTAAATTATTGCTTAACATTTGCAGATGCAGTGTACTGAATATTCTTATAGCATTCTATAACAGGCAATTCTTTAACAGATAATTATATTCTTTTAAGATTGCCTCTTCTATGTTGTTTTAGGATTATCTAATTGAAAAATGTGTCCGGGACAGTCAGTGAAACAAGCAGATGAAAACATGTATCTTCCTTTGTTTTTCTCCATTGTCTGTAACATTTAAAAAATGATGTAATTCAACAAGGCCATTGTTTCATGCACACCTGACATGCTTATTAGCTCTCTCCGGTAGTGTACATTAATGTCTGACACTGATGGTAAAGCTGTACTGATGAGTTTCACTATATCACTGGACCATATGCTAATGTTTTAAAAGTACTCATTTTGGAGTGTGCTGTGACTGTGAGAGAAACTACAGTTGTCTAGATTCGGTTTTCTTGCATTTCATTTTGCTTGCATGTTTGTTTTGCAGACCAGTAAAAGCAGCAGGGTTCACTTCTCAATTGCTGATCATATTCTCTAGTCCTTAAAACAGCGCTACAGTAAAATATATCCATCTGACACAGTTCAGGTAAAGCAATGACTTAACTAGAATATTGCCATACTTATTTTGTCCTTCTCCTTATTCATGTGTGCTATCCACTAGGACTTTAATATATTTAGACTCCTATTCAAGAATATCATACTGTTTCTATGGAAAATCTAACTACATGACTATTCTGTGGAAAATAGAGCAGCCATTTCTGGACCGCAAGAACAAAATTAGAATTATATTGTTTCACTGTGGTACGGTTTTATCTTCCTTTTGAAGCTAGCTCCTCGTTTTGATAACATTTTGTTCCCGCACTACCTCACAGACACACAATTTCAATGTCCCAAAGAAGCATTTCATTGTTTCTGTCACGTCCCCTGCGACCACCTTACTGATTTAAAATGCTAACCGCAGCTGTCATTAGCAGAAGCCTGTAAATGCCAGCTTCATTTCATTGCTGAATACCATCTCAGCATACAGACACTTCAATCAGCTGCTTTCCTTTTATTTTAAGTTTGGAAAGCCAAGCAGTTTGAAAGAGGCTTCTTGTGCTGCTCAGATCAGAATAATAGTCATTTGTTTTTTTTTTTCCTCCAGTCCAGATGTTAGGCTTTGAAGTTACGGGTTTGTTTGTTGAATTCTATGCTTTAAACTACAATGAATACTTCAGGAACCTTACAATAAATATGCACACCTGTGTAAAGCATACATCAAACATGCAGATAACCTAGAGCTCATCAAGTGCTTAAACAGGAAAACAAATCATATTTATGAAGTGCTTTTTTTGGCATGTATGTACTATCAGCAAAAAAGGCAAAGTGAAGAATAATAAATAAGGGTCAAATCTCCTATACAAAGTTGTTTAATGAAATTCTGTTTGCCATGCAGAGATGAATGTTTATGAAATGTAGACAGCGTGACAGACCTCATTTTAGAAAAATGACATCTGCATTAGATACAGCAGTGCTTCACTTGTCGCTGAAAAGTATCCATCTCTTAAAGGAGGTGTTCCTTTGTATGTAAACAAGTGCAACAGCTGAGCCGCTTACTAGCCAGATCTGCCCCTAGGGTACTATGCACACTGCATGATGAAATCGAGCATTTG
The DNA here is from genome assembly GCF_019279795.1 of Protopterus annectens. Classification (NCBI taxonomy): domain Eukaryota; kingdom Metazoa; phylum Chordata; order Ceratodontiformes; family Protopteridae; genus Protopterus; species Protopterus annectens. The sequence goes on from NC_056746.1 coordinate 793,633,753, forward strand.
AGAAGCTTGTTCTGCGTACTCAGAATAAAATGTTTCATAGCACATGTTGATTTTCACAAATAAAACCAATAAGCTGTTGTTCTGTGTTTGTGATTACCATAGTTACAAGTGTATATAATTAGTTATGTCTGTAAACCTCTAATGAGTTACGCGCTTTTCCTTGATGCAGAAGAAATCAAAACATCATGCTTTTGGCATAATATATACCATGATGGTGGGTGTGCAGGGGTCAGATGTGACACACCTCACAGCTGTACAGCTGTGAGTCAGTATGAATGCTGGGAGGTGACAATGGGAATGAAAGCCAGCAATTACAAATAACTGTTCATAGCCTTTTTTAACCATTTTATATTGCCGCTACATCATTTGGCTTTTCACTAATCTTTTTATTTTTTGATGATGATGGTAAGATTATTTGGGAAAACTAAACATGGCCACTTTTTCTTTGCATTACATTACTGTCATATAACGTAAACAATACTAAGTTATAAACAATAAGCCTGACCTTGAGAGACCTTCATTTTACTTCTGTTTTCCAGGATCAGCTGCCATGCCTGTAGCTTTGCAGACATTGGGAAAATTACTTTGTGGTCCTGAATGCATTAAAACCATCAGTGACATGCCAGATAGTCTGGTTTACGTGACCGAGAGCCAAATTCCACACATTGTGCAGATGTATAAAATATGTCAGTCAGAGTTATGACCTTAGACTATGAATGAAAGCCAGAAATGACAAATTAAAGTTCTTGTTTGCTTTTGTAACTTTCTATGGCATTTCTTTTTGTTTTTAGCCATTTTGTAAAATTACTTTCTTTCTGTTAACAGGCATATAATGTCATTATTTTTTTTATATAAATGCTTATATGACATGACAAACATGTAGGAAATGAAGACAAGTGTATTGATTAGTGTTTATGCTGTTGCAGAATTTGGTAATTATACAGGTGCGGCAGTTCGCTGCAGTCTTTTGAATGCTTGAATGGACCAGCAGTCTAAGCACACTGACCATACTACTGTGACACCAAAAAGGAGTGATCAAGAACCTTGTATAAATCTATAAGGGCAGTTCATAGTTTATTTAAATTAATGGTATAATTTGCTTAAATGTGCCATGGTTTTATTAATGATGCTATTATAAACTAGTCAAATATATTTTATGGTAATTTGTTTTAATCTCACTCTTAGATCTGACAGTGGGCCAGATTCCAAAAGAGATGCCCTCAGTGTATGTCTACCCTGATTCTGAAAGACTTGCCCTCAGTGTAAGTGACGTCCTTCGGTGTAAAGCTTATCTATAAACAGGTTTACACTAGAGGGGCAGGTTCTAAAACACCTGCTGTCGGCCTCTCTCAGTGTACGTTGTCACTTACACTGAGAGCAAGTCTTTTGGAATCAGGCCCAATGTTTTGAATCGTTTTAGTTATTTAAGGTCATAGTTTTATAATGTTCCACTCAATAAAAAAATGGCACATAATCAAAAAACAGCTTAATTTTGGACTGGCTATCACTTGACCATTTCTGTTTACATTAATTTACATTAATAAACAGTAGTTACATTTATACATAGTAAGATTTTACAGAGGTGGAAGTTACTAAAGAGAAAGCCCACAAGCAAATTAGTGGATTGTACAGGCTGCAGTTATGCATAAAAATTGTTTTGTCATTTCAGTGAGATTGTGAGTGTAAAATAGAACAAAATAAAACAGCAATGTTTCAGCATAATGGCCTTAAAATGCACAGTGATGCATCAATCTTTAATAATACAATCAAGACAATGAAAAAGGTATTATTCTTCATCATAATATCTCATGAAGAAAATGTATCTCATGAAGAAAATGGTGCACCCTAGAACCTTTAAATTGTACAAGACAGTATAGACTGTGGTGAGGTGCTAGAAGAGAAACCTCAGAAGGTATGCCAAAAATAAATAAGGAGATTAGAAAATCTGCCCTGGGATTCAGAAATATGGTTGGTGCAATTGTTCCAAGTGAGGCACAGTTTACCATTCAGACATGATGTAGCCCTGGGTTCACTATTATTTATTTAACATTTGTTTACCAGAATAGCCTGACTGGGACAGAGCCCATTTTCAGCAGAAGCCTGGGGATAAATGCTCCAGACACGTCTTTGGAATGTGGGAGGAAACCAGAGCACCCAGAGGAAACCCACGCAAACACAAGGAGAACATGCAGACTCCACACAGAAGGCATCCCAGCCAAGAATCCAAGCGGAGAAGCTCTTGCTGTGAGGTGATAATGCTAACCTCTGCACTGCTGTACCATGGCATAGCGATTAATAAAGAGGAAAGTCTGTGTAGAAATGCCAGATCATTAAGAATTTCACTCATGGCCTGAGTAGGGTCTGAGTGAGGGCTCATATTTCCTATTGGCGGATGAGTAATGCAGTGACAAATTGACAAATGTGAACACAGCTCACTGCATTCACACAAGCACAAAAAGTGTGTTTTTGGGAAATGAAGTTATCACCACAAAAAGGCTAGCAGTGTTATTTAAATCTCTTTTTTGACTACATAAAATGGTGAAAATGTGAGTATACCACAGTATGCAAAATGAAGACAGTAAGCAGAGGGAAGCACGTATGAGACTGATAGTTAATAGGATGGGGAGGAAAAGCTAGGGTAATCATTTCTGGGTGGGAGGGGCACTTACCTACTTTATATATTTCAAGAACATACTTTTCAACTTGTTACTTCCATAATTAAAGAAAAAATCCAGAAATTACTGTTGACAAATGGACAAAATAAGGTACTCTATTTAGAATAATATCAGCATTAATGTGAAAACTGAACAGAATAAAAATAGTGAAGTAACATGCATTTTATGAAGAATAAGAAATGCATAACTGTGATAATCATCAGGGCAGTTTAAATGTGATTCAAGATATGGGTTTATGACAATCAAGGACAGCTGAGAAGTATTCCGAGAATGATAGCTGGAGAAGCAGTGAAGGAACTTAAAGGGAATGAAAAGAGGGTTAGGGGCGATAGCCGAAACACACAAATATGCATACAAGACAAACTAGACTGACAGGGGAGGTGCTGACACACCGAGGCAGGAGAAGCACAGTGAATTAGGAGATCATGGTCCAGGATTGGACAACAACCAAGGAAAGAAACAGACACAAAAGGGAGGGAAACACCAGAATGGTGGCTAAGGTGAGTTAACCAGGGTACCTCCCTGCCCATGTCTACCTTGAGAACTCCACCAGTAGAGCCTGGCTCAGATTGAACAGCCAGTAGTGAGTCCAAATGTGACTCAGAGAGCTGAGAAGGAGTTTCTTAAGTTGCCTGATATTGGCATCTAGGTATCAATCAACCATCTCCCTCATCACCTCAGCCAGCTGCCTTTGGGTGACATATTACTCACCTCCAGTGGCACTGGCACTGATAGGAGCAACACTTGTCATGTCCAATGAAGTCTCATCAGATAGAGGGTTGGAGGGCCTTTCACCCTCTGGTGATATTTGTTCTGGAATGTTGACCCTGACAGGTTGGGCTGCAGATAACATAGGTGGTGCATCACTGAGGCTGGAGGTCCACACTATATGAACAGCCATTGATCTAGCTACTGTTGCATAGAAATTTAAAATAAAAGGAGAAAACAACATAACAACCAACATGTGTACATAACAGAAAGGTTAATGACAAAGATGGTGAGGGAGAGAAATGCAAACATGTAGCAAAATACTGCACCACATAAATACACATAAATATTGGAATGACATATACCGTGATGACTGGTTTATGCAAAGGACAACAAACCACTCCCACCAGTACTGAAATGGCACAGCATCTTTGGTGGGAACAGAATCCACATACATCTCCACTGACAGTGGTATTACAGTTAAACAGCTAGCAATTAGCAAGCACACATGCAACCTGAGCAGTCCGCTAGCCTATGACTTCAACAGCCATCAGTATATAGGAGTAAAGCATTATGTATACAATATCACCCACGGTGAAGAATCACATGTACAATGTACCACCTGCAGTGAAGCATTATGTGTGTAATATCACCCACAATGAAACATTATATATACATTGGTTCTATGATTGATACTAGACCTAGAGTAGCGTATAGGAACATGCTCTCACTCAATAGGCTGCTTAGTTATGACAAGATACCAACCCAGATTCAGAAGAGTCAGAAAACTGGTACCTTTGCCTGCCATACATGTAACCAATGCAGATATATAGCAAATACCAATAGCTTTACACACCCTGAGACAAAAAGGACATACACGTTTAAACATCATGCTAGTTGTAAATCCACTAATTTAGTGTATTTAGCAGTTTGTCAATCCTGTCGGATGTTCTATGTGGGCATGACGACCAGATCACTACGCGAACGTATTAGGGAGCATATATATGCTATAACAAAAGGGAATACCTTGAATGCATTGGCCAAACATGTTGGGGACCAAGGTGACACTCACAAGTTCAAGTTTTTAGTTCTTGAAATGATATCTGTAGATGGTAGACTAGGTAATATGAAGAACAAGGTTGAAGAAAGGGAAGGTAAATGGATTTTAAAGCTACAAGCCCATAGATTTGGGCTTAATGATAGGTTTACTATCAAGCCGTTTCTAGCTTCTAGACCCTTAAATCATTAAGCATCAAGATATTTAAATCATAATAAATGTAGTTGATTTCTTTTTATCTGAAAGATTTTTATATTTTAGATTTATTTTAGATGTATTTTTATGTTCCTTTATATCTTTTATATCTTTTATATGTTTGTCTCTTTAAGAGCATTATGATGTCACCATAAACAGGATGTTTAAAAGGAGGCACTTATTAACTGCTTTTTATGTCTGATGAAGCGCTATATGACAACGCGAAAGTGCTTACACATTACTGCAGTTTGTTTATTCGTTTGTTTTCAATATTAAACGTGAGTTTTGTTCCAAAGGAAGACCTCATTGGATTTTATTGAAGCTGATGCTACAGTCTATGGTGCACTCATTTGTTTCTGCTCATTATATATACAATATATAACCTGTAGTGAAGCATTACGTGTACAATATCACCCACGGTGAAGCTTTACATATATAATATAGCCTCCTCAGTGAAGCTTTACATATATATCACCCACAGTGAAGCTTTACATATGCAATATATCACTCACAGTGAATCATTACATGTACAATATTTCACCCACAGTGAAGCATTATGTGTACAATATCACTCACAGTGAAGCATTACATGCACAATATCACCCACAGTGAAACATCACATGTACAATAAACCACCGACAGTGAAGCATTATGTGTACAATATATCACCCACAGTAAAGCATTACATGTACAATATCACGCACAGTGAAGCACTACACATGCAATATCACACACAGTGAAGCATTGTGTGTACAATATCATCCACAGTGAAGCAATACATGTACAATATATCCTCCACAGTGAAGCATTACATATACAATGTCATTCACAATGAAGCATTACAGGTACAATATATCACCTATAGTGAAGCATTACGTGTACAATATTAACTACAGTGAAGCATTATTTGTATAATACACCATCCACTGTAAAGCATTAAATGTACAACTTATCACCTACAGTGAAGCAGACTAAGAACTCTGTAATATAGAATGGTTGGTTTTTTACATGTTTGTGTTGTGAAAGGGGTAAGGGTGCCCAAACTTCTAAACTTATTTGACAAAGATGTGTATACAAAGATATAGTGAATGAGTAGACAAAGGCCCACAATCAAGGGCATCACTGACACTTTCTGTAACGTAAACATAAAGCTGAAAGAAACATATTGGGCATCACACTGCATAATGATAGCACTGATTCACTGTACTCTTCAATGTTTCTCCAGTAAATTAAATCATTAAATGGAGGGGAGTATGCTTCAGATATTAAGCAAATTCAGGGATGGTCTGCAATGTGGGGAACAGTTGAGAGGTGTGAGAATACTCAAACCTGTACTGTGTAAAACAGGCGTACTCCTCTTAGTACCTGCAAAGGGAGTCTAACCCCCTCCTGTATAGCTGGCCATTTACTGTCATGACTTCAGGTGCTGTTGAGCAAATTGAGTTTTATGTTAACACTGTACAAACACACACATGCTCACACACACACACACACACACACACACACACACACACACACACATACACACACACACACACACACACACACACACACACACACACACACACACACACAAACACACACACACACACACACACACACACACTGCTATGCTAGGAAAAAGCATTATACTTAGCTTCACTGTGTCATGGGTACTTACTAGGCTATTGATCCATGAGGATCTTTTGAAGACTAGCCATACATTCCCAAGAAGTCTAAAGAACTTGTATTATTAGTATGAATAACCCAGAGCCCTAAGTACAAATAGCCCAGATATTTACATTACCCCTATCCATAAGTGACAGAGGTGCTAAACTAGGTGAATTTGTGTTTTTCACATCCATTCGTCCAGTTTACACTTGAATGGAGTATAAGGACATAGACAACCTACAAACCTACTTTGCTTTATCTGGAGAGGAACACAATTCCAGAGAAGTGGTATTGTGTGTGATACATATCCATGCCTCCAACGTGTCCTCTTTATGCTGCAGAAGAGATTAAGATCTCTTGAGCAAGAGTTTATGCCACCACTGGACTTCTAGATGTGCAGCAGATCTGAAAGGATGAGGTCAGGTGAGTATCTATAAGTGACACAGAGATCACACCTTACTAATCTGTAAGATACCAAGAAGAGAGACAGGGTTTTAAGATGTCAGTGTAGCTTTTATGATTTAAGTCCTTGATTTTCTTGGTGAGAAAGTGTTGTAGTCATTCGGGTTATGTCAAGTATTTGGAAGGGTGCACACCAAAGTGGGCATTATACTCAATGATCAGACTAACAAGTGCCAAATACAGTAGAATGATCATGTCCCTAGACATGGATACCATATCCTTAGTAATAAGCTGTACAAAGAAAGAGTTTTCTTACAATAGTGGATACATGGTGTTCAAAGGACAGTTTATTGTCTGCAAAGGTTCCCAGGTCCCTAACCAGTGAATCGGTTTTCAAAGATGTGTTGTCATTGTGATAGTTACAGGGGAGACTATGCTTTGCCAAAGGATACTATTATATAATTTTTGGCATTCAGTTTTAGGCTAGGGTTTTGACACTAGCTATTTGCTCAGTAAAGGCCCTCTTGGAAGATCTTGGTGTCTCCTGAAGAGTTTATCATAGCACTAACTTTACAGTCAACTGCAAACTTGATAAATCATAAACCCTTAACATTAGCTTTGACCTCAGAGAAGTAAATACCAAATAAGAGGGGCCTGAGGACTGAACCCTGGGGTACAGTAATAGTGACAGACCTTTTGGAGGAGGTAGAACCACACACACTAATTTCTTGGGTTATATTAGCAAGCAGGACAGAGCCTTTTTTCAGTGGAGACCCGGGGAGAAATGCTCCAGACACGTGTCTTTGGAATGTGGGAGGAAACTGAAGTACCTGGAGGAAACCTATGCAAATGCGGGGAGGACATGCAGACTCCACACAGAAGGCACCCCAGCTGAGAATCAAACTGGAGAACCTCTTGCTGTGAGGCGGCAACATTAACCACTGCATCACTGTGCCATCTTTATATAGGATTTACATTTAGCTGGATGAGTCTGTGAACTATACCTGACTGTGGCGTAGTATCAATGCCTTTGTGAGGTCTAGGTATGTAATATGCACCAGTTTTTCCTTCATCTACTGCTTCAGTAACATTCTCAGAGAAGTAGACCAGATTAAGGAGAATCAGTCTGCACTCAACAAAACTAAAATTGCTAGACCCAAGAGTTTGTAGGTTGCCTATGTTCTTATTTATTAATTTCATAGTCATTCTTTTCAGAGCCTTACAGATGAGGCTGGTCAGACTTATGGGTCTATAATTACCTTGGTCCATTGATGCCCCAGCTTTGTGCAAGAGGATGATCGTTGCTGTTCTCCATTCATGTGGAACAAAGCCTATTTGGATGTTAATATCGAATAGCCTTTATAGGGGGAGGTGACAGGTTCTGTTTCAGGCTGGCCAGGAGGCATTTTAGAATGTTATCTGGCCTAATAGAAGCAGTGTTTTTGGCCTTGGACAGTGATTTGAGGACTTGCTCTTGGGAAATTAGGGAGGGGGGTGCTAGTATATAATCTGGGAATGGTGGGAAGTAGAGGGGAGTGAAGTTAGGGTTAAACTTCTCAGCTAGTAGACTGGCTATGTTCTCTGGTTCTGAGTATGTGATACAATGTTACTATTAGCTCTGCACAGTTCTGAGCATTGTTTCTGAGTTTTCTAACATAGTTAAAGAAGGCTTTCTGGTTACCTTTAACCTGGGTCGCTATTTTTACCTTATATCCAGCTTTGGTCGACTTGATCAGGGGTTGGGGTTCCTTGTGAAATTTAGCCAGAGTGTTTTTGTTTACTAGAGAGTTACATTTATTTTTATGTGCAATACGTTTTTTTTTTTTCTTTTATTGTAGACCCTTTCAGATTTGGGTTCCACTAGAGGGGGTTGTTTTTGAATTTGGCATTGTAATTACTTTGAAGGGGGACAAATGCATCTGTGCAGCTATTTATATTAGCTTAGAATTTGGTGGTATATGATTCTGCATAAACAGAGGGGTCATCAGGTAGAAAGGTGAAGTTAAATTTAGCCAGATCATTACTCAGTTTCAGTAGATTAGCTTTAGCCTAATCTCTAAATATCAAGTTCTTGGAGGACACTTCCAGCTACAATCTTATGGTGAATGTGACTGATTTATGGTTTGGTTTGTCTAGGGAGAAATTTACAACTGGTAGGCAACATAAATGTCTCATATTAGTGAGAACTAAGTCCAGGATTCTGCCACCTCTAGTTGGGGTGTGGAATAACTCGTCCAGAAAGTTTGTATTTAGGTAGTCTAAAAAGCTCTGGGCATACATGTTAGAGGATATATGCATCTCCCAGTTGAAGGAGGGATAGTTGAAGTTCCCTAGAAGAATGATGCTGGCTTAATGCATAGGGATTCCAAGCTAGTTAATTGGGAAATATGGGCCAAAGAGTAAATAGAGGGGGTCCTTAAGTTAACTTTACTATGATATGTTTTTTTTTAATAAGTTCATCATGGAGGAGTTCCAGGTAATCCAGATTTACATGTCTAGAGGTGATATTTTGTTTTAGAAATATAGAGACACTGCCGGCTTTGATGCCTTTATCTAGTGTGGTGGCCCTGAATGTGTGGTAGGCACTGAAACTTTGCACTGATAGGATGATATCAATGGTCTTTAACCAAGTCTCTGTGGTGATGCATACATCAGTGCATTACAGGGTAAGGAGTCCCTGTAGTGATTGATTTTTTTTTTAAAAAGCTCCTAGTGTTCATCAGCATTACCTTTATGTTATCCAAATTCTGGTTTGTTATGTTGGGAACTTTTGAAAATGACTTTGCCTAAAAAGACACTATGGAGGTAGACAAGGTTTTTGTTACTCCATAAAAGCCTTGGAGGGATAGGTGCAGCTCATACCTGGCAATGCAGTTATGGCTGTTTAGCATCTCCACCCAGGCTGATATATATTGGACCCCCTTTTGAATAACATCAGAAACTAAGCCAATTGAAGTCAGTAATCTTTTATTTGTATTGTGGTATCATTCTTAGTGAAGGTAAAATGCTGCTCAAGGTTAGGCTCATACTTGCCTCAAGCACATATTCCAAGATCTTCATCGTGACTCTTTTCATATACGTCAAGGAGCAAGTCTCAGGTCATTTACTCCTACGTGTATTATGACTGAGTTATAGGTGTACTTGGGGTGCAAGAACTTGAGTACATGCATGATATGGTGAATCCTGGCACATGACAGGCAACTGACTGTGACCCTCTCCTTGCTCAGCCTGGTGAGTAGTGCATCAGTGTGTCTCACTATGGAATCATCAATGACCAGGATGTGGGATTATGTTGAGATTTTTCCCTTGTAAGCTTCTGAGTTGAGACACTCTGAGATATAGATGCATGTTTTGTGGTGGGTGCTGCCTGAGTTCAGTGCTTGTGAGGTTGCTGGAGGTACTTCTTATTTAGGTCACATTTCAGAGGCCATTGTGGTTAGGCAGGTTAATTTTAAGGCCATCAGTATATGCACAGCAGGATCTAGCACTAGGCGAGTAGGCAGTCGCCGAGGACCCACTGACTGGGAGGGAACCACTGGCCATGAGGCTGCCATAACATTTAGTTCTTAATAAAAAAAAATTAATTTCTTCTTTAAGGGTGTTCGTTATTCTTTTAAGAGAATGAATGCTCTTTGTCCTCCGGGTCGATACGTACCTCCTGCTGTTGCTTGCTCTTTTCCACATCATTTAAACATAACATAAATTCTTGCCACTTCAGAAATTAAGATAAGTGTACAAACAACTGAATCTTACCTCTTTGATGGCATGGGTGCATGTAATGCCCTAGTTAGGGATGGCAGGTTAATTTATTTGCTCATGCTCAAACCCTGCACCTTTGTTACAGGTGACAAGAACCTGACTCCTCACCACCAACTACCAGAACACTCAAAGTGCATTTTCAACGGACTGAGTTTCAGTGCATTTACAAGGAATTTTGAGCTTCAGTGTATTTTTAATGAATTGTAAGCTTCAAGGGAAGAGAAGTTTATTGTTGCTCATGCTAAGTCTGTTTTCAATGTGCAACTGTTTTGTTTAGCAAATGGCCATGGCTGTTTGTGCTATAAGATTTGAAATAAAAGTTTTAAATTAAATCCAAATATTTGTAATCATTGGAAAAGTAAAGAAGACAATAGTATACACACAAACAGGTCTGAGATTGTTTATGGTAATTTCTGAGAAACAGACAAATAATGCAATACTGGAATTTTTGACTCATACGATAATGCTCCACCTTACTACAATCAATTTCCTTCCTTTGCACCAAAAGTGTTCTAGTTCATAAGTAGTTACTAGGCTTGAAGTCCAGGGACCATTGAGGAGCTTAACCCATATTTCCAGTTGCCCCATAGTACTGTCTGGTTAAGTAACTTCTTCAAATACAAGGCATAAATATGATGCAAAATCAGATGTTCTGCAAAACTGGAGACAGATCAGAGCAAACTGGTCTAAACCACTTAAAAAGTTGGCAGAATAACACGTGCATTTCATTATTATTGTTTTATTTATCTTTTGTTAACCAGGTTAGTCCCTCTAGGCTACTGCCCTTTCTTCAGTGAAGACCCGAAGTGGTATTTATACTACTATGTGAAATTTGGCCAGAGCATAAGGGAATTTCTCCTACTCTTTTCAATAGCTGCCATAGGATCTTGTACATCCACCTGAGCTGCCACCAACTCAAGAAGATGGGACCCAGTCTGACATCTCATTCACAGGATGAAACACACAAGACAAAAGCACCCCTTATGCTGTTCTGCAATGTCAATAACCAATATACTTGGTGTGTGAATAGAACCCACAGCCTCCTGTACAAAAAGCATGTGTTTGCCTGTTGCACCACTCTCACACACTATGATCCAGACAACTATGAAACCTTACCCTCTCACTGTCCATGACTTTTCAGGGATGTCCTTGAATTTGGCTCAAAATTTAGCTCTGCCCCTCTTAATTTCTGCTAAATCTGGTGAATTTTTGGAGAGAATGTGATGAATTACACTTAGTAAATAATGACAATAATTAGAATTATAGACTTCTTTTACTTAAAACTGTATATTAATTCACATTCTCTTTATCTATCAATGTATCATGTTAATAGTACTAATATTTTAAAAGTGCCCCAGATTATTTCTGGATATGTCCCTGATTCTGTGGTGATTTGTTCCTGATTGGTTGAGAGCTATGTGTGAAACACTATCTGACACTTACAAACTGTGATCCTTAGTTGTTGTTTGTCTTTTCGGCTGTTCCCGGTTAGGGGTTGCCACAGCAGAACTCTGGTCCGCTAATGATTGGCAGTAGATTTTTATGGTGCCGAGTTGCCAGCCCGACGTCCAACCTTCAGCAAAGGCATGCCCATTCACACATGTCTTTCGGAGGCCACTCGACCGCGGGAGTGATTGACAAAAAAAAAAAAGAAAAAAAGAAAAAAGAAAAAATAAAGGCATATTAAAGCAGGCCTGGTATTTGGTGTGGAGGATTAAGTCTCTTGCCTCCTAATAGTTACAGTTCAGGGCTTGGCACTAAGAAAAGTCAGTTAACACACTCTGCCTAGTAAAAGTCCTCTCCATTGTAATTTTAATACTTTACTGCTTATACGTCATCCATTCCACTCTAATTCTACCTGCACTCACTTTCAGAAATGCTATCCATCTTCTAGTCTCTCATGTTGTGTCTCTGCACTTGCTTTCAGAAAAATCTTTATTGCTACCTGCTCTCTGTAATCCATCCATCTGACTTGTGCATTCCTGACTCTACACTGCGGTTTTGCATCCTGAGGTTGTTTTCTTAAGACACAACATTTACTTCTTGATAGAGACAGAAAGGGAGCATTCATTATTTTTGTTGTTGTTGCTAAAGTGGAGCATTTTTCTTATTTATTTATTAAAGTCAGACAAGGCCACCCAGCCAGCACCAGGTACTAGGCAGCTGCCTAGGTTGCCTAGTGCTGGATCCAGCTCTGATAGGAATTTATGGAGAATGTTATATAGGGGAAAATTAAGATTCTGTGTTCCTGTGTCTATACACTGCACAATTAAATGCCATTAAATACCAGTGCATGATGAACAGTATCACACAAATGTAGCTAACTTACGCAGACAGAGATATTAAAAAAACAAAAGCAATACATTTCCAGAGTTCTGGCCATGACCTTTAATTCCCATTATCCAAGGAGGTTGGGATGTTTCATTTTAATGTCTCTATAGTGGTGCTAGTGCTGCTCACCAGTTTGAGGAATGCCTGGGACATCATTAACCACCCTGGTGAGACAGTGTCAGGCATTCCTCTTATACCTGGGCCCCTCATAAGTTTCCTCAAGTAAATGTTCCTGGTGGTCTCAATGGAGCAAACACAGGAAGATTTTTGTTTCCTGTGAGCCATACTCACATAGGCATGTTGGCCATAGTTGTACCTTGGCTGATAGCAGAGAATCATGGCTGGCTTCTTACAGTTACACCCATTTTCAATTACGACAATTACTGCAGAATGTTGAGAAGCTCATTACCACAGCCAGTGGCAGGTTATTTCATGGATGGTACTATTCCCTTAAGATATTAAATGGCACTGCTAGGTGTGAAAATATTTAACATGATTCTGCTATACAGAAATGCCTACAAGCTTTACAAACATCATGTTCTACAGTGACTCCATATATGCTAGGAAGAGCAGGGAACTGCAAAGAATCTCCTCTTGCCCTGATTACTGCTGCAAATATACACCATGCCCAGTAGATGCTCAGTTATGTAGCACTGTATGTGATATTGTGCTCCTGGGCACAAACTGTACACAGAGCAGTCCAGAGACATTCATGAGATGAGCCATCATGTGCATAATCATTATGCTAACAGGCCTGGATCTGAGCAATATAAACCCTAGCAAAAGATGTCATAGAGCTACATTCAGAGAAGGTGATGCATCCGTTAGATATAATTAAAACTCTTGAAAGCTCCATTTCTACTTGCTCAATGTATGTGAGGCATCTTACCAACTACTTTTTCTCTCTAGATGTAAAGGAGTCTGTTTGTGTAGGAATAGTTGCTGTGGGGAAGCAATCAGTGCCTTGTAAATGTTTGAAACGGAAACAGTTTCAGTGAATGACTAAAGGATATGCACAGATGTTAGGAAGTTTAATGGTTGGTGCAATTGAAAGCATAGCTGCCAAAGGGGGCTTGATAAATGATCATGTCAGCCAATATAAACATCCACTAGCATTACTTATACAATCTATATTACCTAAGCAACTTATATTATGAATATGTTAACAATGTGAGTCACTTCTGGCCCTTTGTTATGATTTTGTTATGTCAGTGCTATGATTTTTAATGCTCCAGTGGGGAGGGTCTTGTTTCTCTGCAATATGTATGAGAGGTAGTGGATATAGCTTACAGAACATCCTACAGCGTGTACTAATAGCAGCCAGTAGACCACATAAAGGGTACTACAGAGTACATAATGTAGCTAGAGATGCAGTCCATAGTGGCATACTCAGGCAGTGTATTCTTTACCCATGCAACATTATGCCTTACAAAGGGAAGACTCAACAGAGCAGGTTTGCTAAGGCTGATTATAAGGTATTGCTGCAGCCCACCCGGCAATAGCTGTTTGGCCAGGAGAGTGCTGACCAGGCCAACCAGGGACATGCTTGTCATTATCTGGTTGCATACATCAATGTAGATTGGGAGCAGGACCACAAATATGAACAATTCAGGCACCAGGCCACCAACATCATCTGTGATGCTGAAAAACATATTCTACACCTTTGACAGAGACAGACAAGTTTCTGACATCTCTGCAAGGGTGAATATACTCCTCATGATAACACACAGAGTGATGTTTGACCTTGGAGCTGAGCTTCAGTGTACCCCAGGTGTAGCTGTAGGTGATGCAACAGGTGAAAATTGTTATGCCTCTAGCACTCCTTGACCGTTATAGGTTGTTCCCTTTGAACATCCAACTAATGTTGCTTGTTACATGTGCAGTTAGTTCATCAGGAATATAACCTCCATGAGCAGCTGCACAATGTAAGGTATATTAGGCATTATTGTTATTAAGCACTTCACTACACTAAGAGTAAGGGCAAGGTGATGGGTTATACTTATACTGAACTTTGTGCTTTGCTGTCTTCACAAGTGATTCTCTATCCAGCACCCAGACCTCTCACCTATCCCTACTGCGGAGGAACAATCCTGTTTTCAGGCTTGATTTACCCTTGCATAATTTGTCCCTATTTTTGGAGGTATAGCCCTATTTTCAGGCTTGATTTACCCTTCACACAATTTTTAGAATCCCTCTCATCATAGGTGATGTGGATATTCTACAAAAGGGCCTTACAGAAACAGATGCTTGGTGCCAGAGCCATGGGCTCAAGCTCAATGCCAAGAAATGTATAGTTATCCCCTTTGGGAAAAACATGTACTCATGAATTACCACATAAGTGGCAGTACACTAAACACCGAAAGTGTGATAAGGGACTTAGGGACACAGGTGGACAGTGGTCTCACCTTCGATAACCACATAGCCACAATAGTCAGGAAATCCTTCTGTGTGGCACACCTCATCACTAAGGGCTTTTCATCCAGAAAAAAGGAGGTCATTATCCCACTGTACTCATCCCTCATTAGACCCATTATTGAGTACAACGCCCCATTTGGTATGTACCTCACAAGACATCTGCAACAATTGGAAAGGCCACAGAAATACCTCACTAAAAGAATCACAGGCCTAAAGCAGATGCCCTATGCTGACCATCTAAAAAAACTCCAGCTATACTCTGTCACATATTGCCTACTCAGGGGCAATCTCTGCTTAACATACAAGGCCATGTCAAACCCAGTGCTGTTGGACATGCTACACTTAAAAAATCTCAATTCCTCAGAGCCACATGCTCCAGGGATCTAAACCTGGTCATCACAATGAACAAAACATGCTGGAGGGATAGGTTTCTGACCCAGAGACTCCCCATACTCCGGAATAGTCTGCCATACATGTCAAGCTGAGCGTCTCATTGGCCTTCTTCGAAAGGAACCTTGACGATTGGAAGGGCGATAGAAAATTCACTCCGGAGATCACGTTGGTCACCCTGCTAGACAGGGGATCAGGGAAGTAAATATTCTGGGAAGAAATAGCCAGGGAATTTTTATGGCTAGGCTTGTACAGGTCCTAGGGCTGATAGCCTAGTACCAACCTATGAATCTATGAACCTATGATGCAGTGATATGAGCAAGAAATAATTGACTTCATTAATTGGCTTTGTTTTTGGTGTCATTCAAAGGGGTCTAATACTTGTCAGCTTAGGAAGATATGATCAACATCTGTCCTCCTGAGGTTTTGATTATTGACAAAGAAATTGTGCACTCCCAGATAGCCTTTTTTCAGTAATGCCAACCTGATGAACCTACCAACATAATGAAACAAGCAAAGGAAAATATGAAGGTGTTACTGATAAATGCTAGGAGCCTAAAGAAGAAACTCCAGTCCCTACAAGCCCTTCTCTCCCTGGAGGACACTGACTTCTGTTTAGTGACTGAGACATGATTTAAAATATCTGAGATCACTCTGGCTGTGCAGGACTATAACACCTTTCACACATTTATTCCAGCTACTGCACAAGAGGGGAAAAAAGGTGGAGGTGCCTCAATCTACATTCAGAAGAGACTCACATCAAGACAGGTAAAGCAGCATGACGCACTAGAGCTTCTTCATGTCCAAGTAACCATCTGAAAGGTCCCATACCATACCATATATTAGCTAGCTAAAGAACTCCCTCTATGACAAAATAAAGCCACAATGCCCATCTTCAAGAAATAGAATAACTCAGTATTAAACCCAATACTATTTTCCTAGGTAATCTAAACTATCCAGGTATAGACTGAGAAACCTACACCACCACTAATGCAAAAACAGAGAGATTCCTGGACTTTGTGAATACAATGTCCAGGAACAATTAGTCAGAATACCCACTAGGGGGAATAACATATTGGATCTTGTCCTTACTAATGTGGGAACATCTTGTTCCATCCCTTGCGTATCTTCATCACTTGTTAGGTCTGACCATTAAGTGGTTTCCTTCGAAATAAAACTGAAACCTTCCACCCAAGATACCTTTAAAATTTTATTTAAGACTATCTTCCCAGTCCTAAGTGATACATTGGCAAGCTTCAAATCCCCATAAAACCCAGTTAACATCAATAAATGCACAGAAATGTACACCACCACACTATATCAGCATGTACACAGCTGCACAGATGCAGCTGTACTCTGCAGTAGCAAATGCAGGGCAAACCCCAGAAATAAACCCAAATGGTGCAACCATAACATCGACAAGTTTTATAACAAAAAAGAAAAGAATTTTGATCAAAAGTAAGATGAGTAATTCCTAGAATGTTAGAGCCCTTGTCACTGAAATAAACAAACAACTCAGGAGCTTAAAATATTCACAAAAGGCAGGTCTAAGGCTAAAATAGCTATCCAAGCCAAATACAATTACAAGGCATTTTTTTTACTTGTGTTTGTAATCTCAAAAGCACAATGCAGCAATGCACTGAGCTGATTGTGAACAATGTTACCTGCACTGAGGCTGAAGATATAGCAAACCTACTGGCCAATAAATTTAGCTCTAACTTTACTCCCATCTCCCCCCAATCTGTCCCTCAAGATATACCTGAAACTGGCTCACCTCCAGCTATCACACAAGACCAAGTCCTAAAAGTACTATCAAAAGCTAAAAATACTGCATTGATAGGTCCTGATAATATCCCTGGATACATCTTATATAGCATGAAGCACGATTTAGGCACACCCCTAACAACAATGTTCAATTTCAGCCTCCATACAGGTTTTGTACTAAGTGAACAGAGAACAGCTACAGTCATTCTCCTGCATAAGGGAGGACCTTCTACAGATCCAGGCAATTACAGACCCATAAGTCTGACAAACCGTATATGCAAAGTCATGGAAAGACTTATGGAATTGATCATTCAGGAATAGGGAACCTCCAAACACTGGACCCATCTCAACTTGGATTTATCAAGGGCAGGTCATGCTTACTCAACCTGGTGGATTCTTTTGTTCACCAAAGCAATGCATTTAGGCAAAATGATACACACCACATACCTTGCCCTGGCCAAAGCTTTTGACACAATTCCTCACTCAGGCATAGAAAAAAAAAAGCTAAATAAACTAGGAATAAACCCCTGTAACTCACTGGACTGCCAACTGGTTCTCAGATAAGATACATATAATCAAAATAGGGGAAGTTAAGTCCACAGAGAGACCAGTCACCAGTACAGTCCCCCAGGGTTCTGTGCTAGGACCTCTCCTGTTTGCCATCTACTTTTCTGAAGTAAAAGCCAATAGCAAAGGGCTCTGGCTCTCTAAGTTTACAAATGACTGCAGGCTAGGAACAGTCATTGACTCCCAGATGGCTTAGCATCCTGCACGAAGGATTGCCCCAAATACTACCTTGGTTTACCAGATAAATTTTGTTGATTTTCTGTGGAACAATCCTGCACATTTTCCCCATCCTGCCCCCCCCCCCCCCCCCCATTAATAGCCTTTATTTCTTTAACTAGGCTGGTTCAAACCATTTTCCACAAGTCCTACTGTTCATAATATAATCCTTGCTTCTCTTCATAGTTCCTTCCTAATGGCAGTCAGACATCTCCCGTGTCCCCATTTCCTGGCACACTTCCTATGATTACTTTATAAATTGTTCTAATGAAAGAGGTAGACTGTGCTGAAAATCAAAATATCGTCTTTAATTAACATGCCTGAAAGACCAGGAAAAGACCATTTTAAGGCAGAAATGGGATGGATGATATAAATTTGCAATGAATGATAACCACATAAAAGTCAGGAGGGCAACCCATCCTCTACCCATTCAGTACCACCAGATCTTATTGCATCTGTTAACCTGATGGCATGAGCAGTCCATACAAATTTGTTAGGTGTCATAACATTAAACTACCTACAGCCCACTATCTCCCACCCAAAAGCTACTAATGGAGTGATTCTGCATGTGTGGGAGTATGGCACATCGTGTAGCCAGGACCACTGTTCATCCCCTTCTTGCACTACATGTGCTCTTACAGAGGACAGCAAAACAAAAGGTCAAGCCAGTAATGGGATTAATGGAGATTAGGCCTTCGGTCTTCTGTCAGCAATCCAGATTCTAATGTAAGAACAAGAAGTACGTTTGGTGTAACAAAATGGTACGTAGGACAACAATTCTCAGCACCATGGGACCAGCATTATCACCACATCAGCATAAACAAAACCACCATTTAAAATTGATGCCAAATAAGCTGGCTCAAGTACAGTAAATGAAATAGGTGCTACACACAGCAGATCTCTACAAAATAAGTTTAGTGCCACATATAGGCTCAGGGCTAAAGAAGCATTCATTAAAAGCAACAGTTTCATATATGCATTCCAGCAATGTATTTATTTATTTTATCTACTTATTTACTTATTTTCACTTACTTAAATTGTTTCTTTAGTCTTAAGACTTTCTTGTTTTGGTGTGGCACACTGGTTCTTGCTTGTGCTTGTATACATGTAAATAGGAATTCTCAGAAGATAACCCACTGGCATTAGATATTATTTTTTGCTTGTCAGGTTCCCAGAGGCTGAATCCTTTGACTTGTAGAAGGCTCGGCTTGGCCCTCTAGCAGATGGTACATTTCTAAGGATGTGTAGTAAATGATAAAGTGACCATGTGTCATGTATAAAATGAATAACAGTCCATATGGCATGTACACAGACTGGCACTAGCTTGATTCCCTGCTTTAGCAACGAATGTGTCAAGTTGTAAATTAGCTGATTAATATTCTCATTTTTTTAATCTGATCTGCAGCATACTCATTCTGATATGATCACTACATTGTCTGCTCGTTTATTTTTTCTAAGCAGTTAAACATCAGTATATTCTGAAATGTAGTATAACAATTACTATCATGGTTTCCAGACTTTTCCGAGCTTGAGAAGATGAGTAATATCATCTCAAATCTTGTAGTAAAGTATCATTAGTTGTAGCAAACATGTTCCTGACTGTTTCAAACATAAGGTAATAATATTTCAGTTTTGCCCCATTGTTACAATGCTCCATGAGCTCTCTTATTAATCATTTCCATGTAATACAATGTCCACCAAGTCTGCTGCTCATTTAAAACGTCAGATGTTCTGTAATCAATCTTATTCAGAGGTTATGATCATACCACAAACTAGAATTTCTGCTAGATACTTATGGGGGGTGGCAAAGAGGTGCTTTTAATATGCTCCCTAATTTAATGAGGCAGAGCTTTCACTGTGATGTTACATTTAGTTGGCTGCTTTTTTTTTTTTTTTGAGCAGTCACATTTACTACACATGGATGTCACATCTTGCTTCATCTAATTTTTCTCACGGAGCTTTTAGTGTTGAAGATATTTCTCTATATAGCTGTTGGTGTTAAGTTTGACTGAATTCTGGAAAACTTCATACAAGACACTTTTGTCAGGAAGAAAGTTTGTTTTTTTTACATATGTTTCACTTTGAGAAGCAGTGTTTTTCTTATGACTGGTTATCTTTCATTATTTAAAATGCACTGATCCTGCAGAAAAAACAGTTCGCCCTCAGCAGACTGATGATCTGTCAGTCTGTCAGTCTAATCGGCTGGGAAACACAGTTCCTCTTTGATCCGGTTTCCCACACTGCTCTGCAGCATCCAATGACTGAGTTGCTTCTATTTATCATTTTACTGTGGCTAGTCATGTGTGTCTAAGGATGGGGGCTAGGAAATAGTAAACACACTATCCTTGCAGCCATCCCCACAACCCCCGTTGGTATTCACTGTATGCGTTGTTCACACTATCCTGGTTTATATCATATATAGGAGTCTAATAAGTAATGAACTAAGAAACACATCTCTCCACCACCACTTAAAAACACTGCTACATTACATTCCCACAGAGCAAGATAAACTGCACTGCTTCACTTCAATAACTGCTAATATATATATGTACTGTATATAACCATCATAATATAAAGTGATTGGGGTTTAAATGTATAACTGCTTCACAGAGGTGGAGCACCGTGACTTGGAGTTAAACTTTCTGTCACACAATAAGAATAATTTCTCTCAGAATGGTACAATATTTATGTGTGTGTGTGTGTGTGTGTGTGTGTGTGTGTGTGTGTGTGTGTGTGTGTGTGTGTGTGTATATATATATATATATATATATACACACAGTATATAAAATATAGCTCTCACACCAGTCTAGAACTTTGTTTAATATGCTTCTAGTGATAGTAGATCCATATATAGGTAGAGTGGCTAAGTTAGTTGAAATGCCCAAATGCCAACAGCTGTTTTATCGACACACTTTGACAAAACAGATGGTCGACGGTGTGCAAGATCGATAATCTCCAGGGTTGGGGAACATGACCCTTCCCCAGGAATTGTGCGATCTCAAAGTTACTATAGTTAACAGGGGGTGTGGGGAGTACAGGGATGCATATCCCCTTGCAAGAAGCATGTTTTTTGTCTTTTCTTTTTGGATATGCTTTGCATGTATCAAGGGTATTCCTCATGCTTGTATAGCAGTTGTCAGCATTTACATTGCTGACCTTTTGTTGTTGACATCACTTATGTCAACATTCAGGTATTTTTATTAAGGTAAGTATTTCCAGAAATATATATATATATATATATATATATATATATATATATATATATAATAGTATTTCCTTAATTTATTTATTTTTCTTTTATTAACTCGGTAAGTGAACTGGTCCAAGGACTTTTTCAATCATCACTCAGGTCTCAAAGGCAATCAAATGTAGGTTATGATATGACATACAAGTGAGAGAAATAACAGCAGCTAACAACATAGGAAAATAAGAGCAAAAATGGAACCAAATGCTAGAAATGAGTTTGTTGCCCACTTTTCAGAAGTAAGAAGAGAAGAAAAAAAAAGAAACACAGAGATAAATGAAATGGTGTAGGATATAATAGCATCTACAGAAAAAAAATATTATATTCTGACTCATAAAATCATAAGAACATTTCCTGAATAAAGAGGAAAAAATATTTTGCAGATGTTCCTACACTAATACATATAAAATTCTACTAACCAAACACACATGCTCTTTTGAGGGCATTAGCCAAGGAGTTAAGATGAAGTTCTGTAAATATTAATTTTACTCAAGTTGCTTATCATGTATAAATAGTACATCTACAATGTGTCTGCCACCCAAGCACTACCTGTAATTTCCTCATATGGCCATCTGCAATCTATATCAAAGGTTTGTGACAGCAAATTTTCCCAGGGTCATTTATTGACAACATTGGATATGCCCTGGAGATGTAGTTAATGGCACAAAACAAAAATCTACAGACCGTGGCAAACAGCAGCTATAACTATGTCCTATTGTGAGCCTGGGTCATTGTCAAGTATGTTTGGACTGCTGAAGGCACAGGTTTTCTGCCAGAATGTATCTGGTGGAGCCCTACAGTATGACCCTGACTCATGAAACAAGATAGTCTCTGTATGTGCAGGATATTGAGGAAATAGTTGCTACACTACGCAAGAAGGGTGGACATGTCCCACCACAACAGGCAGTGAATGGTGAGTAAGATAAACAGGGCTACTTATTTACATTTTTTGATAAAATAAAATTCTGTTTTCATGAAATTAAATCCGGAAATTATAGGCATGATTTTTATATGTAATTTCCATTTCTTCCATGATTTAATTATAATTTTCTTCTGCATGTCATATATGACCAGAGTCTAAGTTCAGAACAGTCAGTAGAGTAAGCCGACAGTCTTATTAGTAGCAATCATGAGAAGAAATGCAAGTAGTAGTGAATGAGTATTCTGGCATAAAATGACAAATTCCATGAAAATCCTGGATTTTCCCAATACTCCAGAAGTCCAAATTCAGAATTTACCAGCATTTTTGTATAGAAAAATGGAAAATCGGTGCCTCTAAAAATGAGAAGACAGGAGTAAGAAGCAGGGAAGGACCGTGCCAGATGAAAGTTGTCCCAGTACATTGCGACTCTGGCAAAGAGGTAGTGGCTGACCATAATTAAGGGCCACATTAAAGCATATACACATCAGTAAAAGTGATGCATGTAAACTTACAACAGGATGTGCTTACTCTTACATAGGCTAGCCACACTATGCATCAGACATAGGCTACCTGAGTAACAAAGTACAAGGGGCAAGGCACAGTTTTCATTTGTACAAGTGTGGGGTGATGCAGTGTGCAGTGTCTTCCACAGAGAAATGTGTGCATACTATCCCAACTATAATAAACTTTGTGCAGTGATTGTATGATGTGGGCTAGGTCACAGCCTAAAGTAAATTGTTCTGATGGGGAGCACTGCTGTTGTGAATGTGGAACTGAGTACTACAACTGAACGTGTGTGTGTGTGTGTGTGTGTGTGTGTGTGTGTGTGCGTGTGTGTGCGTGTGTGTGTGTGTGTGTGTGTGTGTGTGTGTGTGTGTGTGTGTGTGTGTGTGTGTGAGTGTGTGCGCGTCTACCAGGATACAGCCTCAGCAGTTGTTGTAACATAACTGTGGGTTGTTTTATGGACAAGTACAGGGCAATCAAAGAAGTGTGGGCATCCGATGCATGTCAATGTCCACATAAGCCTTCTCTCCTGGGAGGTTCACAGGTAGTAACAATGGCATGCATCATGAATGTAAGTGATGAGCTATACCAGATGTGTCTGTGGAACAAGCCCCATTTTCTGTGAATGTCTATGTCTGACCCTACTCACCTCCACACTAGATGGTGTGGTAGATGTGGTGGCGTTGTGTGTGACTGACCTTGGCCACCCATGCCTATGATGGCCCTCCACACAGGAGGCAGAAGTGGAACAGCCACCTCACACTTGTCTGGCATGCATCTTATGAGCACAGGGTGACCTGACCTTAGTCATGCAATCTGTTGATAGAACATATCTCGCATACTGCACAAATGGGACATGCATTCCTTTAGGTCATTTCACATACCATGTAAAGTAAATACCATCTCAGCAGCAAAGACTGAGGACTTGCTAATCTGTACCTATATGATGGCCCTTCACAAGCACTGTGTTGCAAATATTGAAACAAATAACTCAGGGCAGGGCTGGTACCTATGGCATTTACTACCACCAGCACACTGACCACCCATTTCTTGCCCATATCCATGTGATCTTGCAGCATGCAATGTGGCCTGTGCCACAGGTGCAGACATACTTTCCTGGATAGATCTATTATTGACAACCTGTCCTACACTGTCTTTCTCTTTATCTGCAATGGGTTCAGCAGGCACAAAGTCCATATCCACTAACTGGGTAGAGGATCTGATTTTTATAGTTCTTGTGTCCAGTACAGACACTGTGCCCCCTGACATTACAAGATGTTCCCTGCCATCATTGTCTGAGTCATCTTCAGCTAGACAATGGTATATCCATGAGGGAGGTGCCATATAGTACATCGTCTGTGAAGATGTCAAGTGAATCTACCTGCAAAAAGTAAAACCCATCCCTATTACCTTAGTCTCTGTGAAGAAATAATAAGCATGGCTTATAGTGGTAGATCATAATAAGAGACCCTACCCTGTGCAAGTGCTCTTCTTATTTGCAGCCTTGATATTCTTACACAGCAATGGAAACTGTATTTAATGCTACACAATATACCACACAGGTAAGCAGTATGCACTCCCCACAACGCCTCTGATATACACATGGGGATTCTAGGAGCACATTGCAGTTCTGAATCAAGATCCAGCGCCTCACTATGGAATATTGAAGTTTCAGCTCCCCTAGACAGTAAGGGAATGACTCATCTATCTTAGTTAATGATGATTCAGTTGAAAGGGCTGCCTCCCATTACCCTAACCTTCTGTCAGGCAGGCATCACATTTTGAACATTGTGAATCAAGTTAATGGCCTAGCATTTGACCTGCTTTTAGTCCCTGCCTGCCCTGGTCACTGACAGTACTAATACAATGAACTGTATCCTGACATGTATTATCGTGGAAGAGCCAGTCAGATGCCTTCTAGCTAAATATCTACCTGCCTTGGAGGCAGAGGGCCTTCAGTAAGACCTCCTTTTCTGTGTAGAAGAAGCTGACGTTATGCATCTTTCCTTTGCCGTGCATTATCAAAGTACAATACATCATGCGAGATGTCTATAAATGTATATATTGGCATGTACATGCACACACTCAGACACATACACACACACACACACACACAGACACACACACACACACACACACACACACACACACACATACAGACAGGCTTAACAAGACTACCACCACAAACAGTACCACTGCATTTCCCCCATCCATGCACTAAGGTAACAGTGCAGACAGTATACATGGAATGCTCAGTCTGCATTTCAGGTTACCCAGCAATGGATTTTTTCCAGATAACCCTGTCACCTGTTTTCAGTGTTAAACCTGCCCATTGCTGGCCTTGCATTTGGCATACTATTCTTTGCACAGGAATTTATATACTGGTAACTGCTGTATATATCTTTACAGATACAAACTATATTTAGCAAAAGATAACATCTATATAGGGTTAACACGCCTATAGGCAGAGTATGGGTTCTTCAACCAAGGGTGGCTAAGACATAAGACAATATCAGCTGCATTTACTACCATGCACACATGAGCAGATTCTCTATAATCTGATCTTTAGGGATGTCACTGCCCTTATCAACAATACTCTGCAGTGTCTTTGTATTGCAGCTAGCGATAAGCATTCACAGTATATGTGATAAAATGCCCTAACAATCATCTGCATTAAGATTACATTCACCCACTGAAGAACCTCCTCTCACATATGGCAATAACTGCATAACTGTGTGTACAATAAATATGCAGTACCTCCAATACAGCCATTAATCCCAGACTTCAACCGTCACTCATACAGTAACAATGCTGCTGCTGTCAGCTGATAATCCTGTTCAGAGTTTCACAAGAATTCCAAAAATCATTCTGTGCTGTGCATCTTATAAGTGAGGGCATAGTATCCAGGTCCAAGGAGGTGCATAGCTCTCTTTCAACCAACTTGAAACATCTTGAGAGACCACAGAGGTTCCTCACAAAAAGAATAAGTCTGTGTGGACTGTCTCCAAGCCCTATTCTTGTGAGTACAAGGATAGAGCTTGGAGACAGTCCACACAGACATTATTTTTGTCTCTTATAGACTGCTGCGTGGTGATCTATGCCTGGCCTACATAGCATCTTCTGATCTCATACTGATAGATCAGTTGCATATCTGCAATATAAATAACATCAGAAACACCTACTTTAAAGACCTAAACCTTGTGACATAAACAGGGCATTTTGAAGGGACAGGTATGTGCCTCAAAGATTCTCTGGAACAGGCTTTTCAACCATGTGAAGCAAAGCTCATCTCTAACCATATTCAAATGTAACTTGGACCAGTGGATGGGAAACTACAAATTTACTCTTGATTTGGCAGTGTGTCCCTAATGGACAATGGCAGCCTCTGAGCACTTGATGTGAACAAGTCTATTTTGTAACTCATAAAATGCCTTGAGGCATTTCTAAATGTCAGCAATATTTTTGTAAGTTTGGGGGTAATCTTGGCTAGGCTTAAAATGGATCTAAGATGATAGCTCGATAACCACCTGTGAAGGTATGAACCTATTGTTCTGCACATTATTGCTGAATTGCTCCTTCACATCAGGCAGTTGCACCCCAGGAAATCTCTTCTGATTAGTACATGTGCTCTGACTGCCCTTCTTACTGAAACAGAAGCTTACAAATGGTCTCACTACATTAAAACCTCACACTATATGCACAGTTCTATAAACAAGAACCTGCTAAAGACAGACCAGCTAAGGTAATAGTCAGAAAAAGTTAAAGTTTACCTCACAAAGCAAGGTATATTGTTTTCTTTTCAACAATTTTGTGCAGCTGTAACATAATTCGGTTATGTTCCTATGTGTACTCTTTCTTTACATGAGAAGTCTCTTGGTGGCCCTTAGTAGATTCAAGCCTCTGAGAGCGGTGGTTATGCAAATGAGGGTCCAACTCATGAACTGCTCTGAATCACTCTTTCTGTGTGTTGCTGCTGTGGTCATAGTCATGCTAACAGGCTCTCTCAGTCTCGTGAACCTGCACAAGCACCTGCACAGCTCACTGAGCATGTGTGGGCAGTTTGAGGACTCAGCTAAAAATGGCTTGCAATATATTTTACATTTGCAGCCAATGAAAGCATTAAAGAGCAAATCTGCTCTCAAAGTAAAACTTCATGCCATTTCCCACTCCTTTATGCCATCCTGACATGCCAAAATTTTTATCGCCGGCTTTATCACACCCTATCAAAGTTTACATTACGGAAATGGCCTTTGTTGTCTAGCAGTTGCCAGAACACAAAACAGGTGTGGCTGCGAGAATCCAGAAATCATGCTCTGGAATGAGTCCTTGAGTATGGCCACAATTTCTAATTACGCTGTATCTGGCAGGGTGTCCAGTGGTGCTGTAAGGAGTTGAACATTTTCCATCATTTCCTGCATAAGGACCACTGGGTGTGTCTAACTGGGAATACCTGTGATGGTCCTCAGTCTGTGGAGGATCCTTGGCACTGTCTTGCTAGGGTTGTTACCAATGCCACTAGCACACTTAGCTCTGGTGAAGAGTGCAGCCGCGATTACAGGGACCTGTGGAGGTCCTATCCTGATCTTTTAAGGTGATGTGAAGAATAGGTCAGAGCAAGGGCAACTGAGATATTTTTGTATCTATCTAGTCTGTAGAGATAATAGGTTGTACGTACATTACTAAATAGTTACATTTATTATACAGCTCAGGAGGCCATAGAGAAAAATAGTCTCATTTACCAGATGTGGATGGAAAGGTTTTCCAGGTGCATGAGGTGTGTATGTCTTTCTTTTCTTTAAATGTGCTTGCTTTGGGAAATTTCTGTCATTATTGCATTAGTATGCTTGTCTGTCACTCCTAGTGCAGTAAGTGTGGGTATGTATGCATGTGTAGGTATTGCTACTGAGGTTTCTATGTTATTCTGAGCATGACTGAACAGTTATTCAGGAAGTGTATGTGATCATTTCAGTTGCAGGCCTGTAAACATGCAAATGTTACAGTAAATGATAGGAACAGAGAGGCAAGTGGTCAGTGACTCTGAATGATGTCACATCACTTTGTAGATAGATTAACACTCCTACACCCGGGTGTAATAGGCACAAGAGGTAGTACACTATCAGAATGTTTACCTGTGACCACTTTGATAGGAAAACACATCATAACATAGCAGAGTAACCTTTACATATCAGACAGCCATGCTGCTGATCGGCTTATTAGGTTTTTGCAGCTGCACTTATAATTTGCATTATATACATCCACAACCTCTTTTTCCATTTTTGTACATGAACAAAATACTCCGGATCCACCAATAAGTGCCACGCTACCAGTAAATAAAAATCCAATTTATTGAGACACTAAGCGAACTTTTCCAAGATCAAACAGACATTAATTATGTATAAGATTTGTAACTTAGTTGAGCGCTTTCACCCATCCCAACTGGGCTTCCTAAGAACTAAGACGTCAACCTCTGAAAAACAGTTTAAAAAACTTATTTGGCGCCAAAAAGGTCTCCCCTTCCTAAAGAAACATTTACAATTGCTTAATAGCGCTAATTATAAAAAACTTTAAAAAACCTATTAAGGTTGTTCACATACATAAATACATTGAACACAATTAATGTCTGTAAAGCGCTCAACTAAGTTACAAATCTTATACATAATTAATGTCTGTTTGATCTTGGAAAAGTTCGTCCTGGTGTCTCAATAAATTGATTTTTATTTACTGGTAGCGTGGCACTTATTGGTGGATCCGGAGTATTTTGTTGTTGTGATTAGTATTCTTTTGGATATTTTTTGTACAGGAAGTCAGGGTGTCACTTCAACAGTGACAATCATCTAAAGCCAAGGTTTACAATGCCAGGTGGCATTGGTCATAAATATGCCTTTTATAGTTCATAAATTGTTTTTATAACAATTTCTCTTTCTGTCTCTCCCCTCCCTTCCTTTGTCACTATCCTTTATTTTTAACTTATTTTGAAGTGTTCTTATGTTATTTCTCTCCTTTTATTTTATAGTTATGAACAGCAACTACCAGTGACCAAGCTTGGGTCAGCAGTCCCCCCAAAGGACCCAGCCATCACCTGCATCTTCCCAGGCAATATCCTGGGATGGCTCCCTGGTGTCTGCACTGAGAGACAATGAAATTACCACCTCTCCTACCTCAGCTGGTGCTTTACTAGCTGGGACCACCATCATTCCCATTTGTGGTGCTGCCAGTAGTGGTGAGTATTTCACCTGAGGGGTGTTGACAGACATTGTGGGAGAGATGGTGCACCAGTGGCTGGATGCCATCATTAGCCACCTGGAGTGGCTCATCTGCGACTAGTAGAGTCGCATCCCTGCCCCGCCCTGCCAGCAACAACTCAGACAGTACCAGGTGGGGACAGTGGATGAGCTGCTGCTTGACCCCCACCAAAGGATCACACTGGCAGGGCACTGTTGGAGACCATACCCTCTTTATTCTCCACCCCCTTCATTTGGTCAAAAAGCAGATTTCAGCAGCACAGAGGCATTTAAACTACCAGACTGCTTTTCTCATATTCTCGCTTCTTAATACATGTGCACATTCTGAGGTGCATACACCCCCTGCGCTCAGCACTTTTTTCCATTTTACTCTATAGCTGCTACAGTGGCTTTTTCTCCATCACCACATGTCCTAGTCTGGGCACAAATAGGATTAGTAATTAGCTATGGCTTGAGCACTGAGTTGTCATGTTAATTGATAATGAGCTCTGATCTGCACTGCACCCAGATTTGAACCTGCAGAAGGCTAACTGTCCTCATGGTGAGCAGGTTTGTAAATCCCAGGGCTGATTTCTTTTGGTTAGGCTATTTAGGACTGGAGGACAGTATTATTCATCTTTAAAAGTAAGAATATTAAGAAGGAAATTTACTTTAGCTGAGATAGGCAGGCAGTTGTTTTTATGCAATATGATGCAGTGGTGTTCTCTGTTTTAGCTAAATTAATAAATCTGGGAATGTTATTATTAGCAGATTGTAAATGGCACCATTTTTGGTGGGGTAGAGCTAAATGGTAGGTCTAGCTCATAAGGAAAATAAGTGTGAGATTTTATAAGAAGCTTTTAGCTGAGCTAAAACTTTACTAACCTGGGACTCATTGTAGGTGCTGAAGGACAGAGTTTGATCAAACATAATAGCTAGATATTTTTGATGTTTTGCCAAAGGAAAATGATTTCTGGTGGGTCAGTGACAGTGACAGTATTTATATTTTGCAGGTTTTGTGATGTTCTGAATATATAACAGCAGTGTTGTTTATTGTTGCATATTGGCAATCAATTTGTTAGCATGAAACCAATTCCAGATAGCTTTGAGGTCTTCATAGCTAAGAATGTTATAATTTTCCTTAACTTGTGGCATAACAATATCATCAGCCTAAAGGACACAGTTATTTTTGGCAGAGAGAAGAGGAGGAGACCAAGTACTGAACCTTTGGAATCTACTTGAAAAGAATTATCAGGACAGAGTATTCTAAACATCCAGTTGGTAAGAGAGCTGCAACATCACTTTAAGACCTCATTAGAGAATCCAGTGCCTACCAGTTTACAAGCAGTAATGACTGGGCAACAGAGCCAACAGCCTGTTTTCAGCTCTTGAAATATGCACCCATAAGCTTACCTTGTTCCATGTTGGAATATATCTGGTCTGTTAGTGTGTATACAACTGTAGGGGTGCTGTAGTTTGGGCAAAATGGTGACTCACTGCTATTTACTGAATGCATGGTTATATTCTATACTTGTGTATTTTTAATCTGAAAGTGCTGCCTTAAGGATGACCTACTTATTCTGGTTTATAACAATGTTATATTGTGTTTATCCCATAATGTGAATTTTTATGTCTTAATTTTTTTGTGCCTTTGATTTGGCCATGGCTGAAAGTCTATTATCCCAGTTATCAAACACAAAATAGATCAAAATAAATCATAACTACTTGTTTGAAATCATACCACTAATTCTCCACCACTGGATCTATCCACATTATATCACTGAATCAGAACATGCAGGGTTTGAAGCATAATACATCAATGACAGCACTTTGAAAACAAATTTATCCAAACAAAACAAAAACATCAAACACCAAGGGATTGAAAAGGAAAACAAATCAATTTCTTTTACAACCACTAAACCCAAACCTTAACAACCAAACTAGTCTGAAGAGTGGTACTGTTAAGGAACAGGGTTTTCTTAAATCTGTGCATAGGGATAGGGTTAGGGTTAGAAGCAGGGCCAGTGTTAGAGTTAGGGATATTATGCATGATTAAAGTAGCCAAGGGACCAATAGCAACAATATAAACTTGGGCAAAAGGATGCTCTTCCAAAAAATGGAGATGGGAGATTTCAGTAGGCACCAATAGTTTGTTATCAGTGGTATCAACAACAAGGGTATGTCTGGAAGTTCCATCCCAGAGAAGCTCACAGAGGGGATGAATGACAGGACATGGGCTGAGATAGTGCAGCAGATTGCACAGCTACAATGGTGACAAGAGCCCCTGCTGAATAGGAGTCAGAGAAAACCAAATAAAAAGAACTGATAATGTCAATGGACTTTTAGGCATTTAACATTTCTTCAAAAAATATTAACTGACCAATTGCCCTGCGGGGGGGGGGGGGGGGGCACGTCTTAAAGGAAAACTCAAATATTCAGATGGATTCTCAGATTTTATGGTTGCCTTATATGCAGATGGCCTAGTAATTCTTCTAGATGACCCATGCCTTTGTTGGAATATCTTATCCCAGTGGTATCATGTTTCTGGGTATAAAGAGAATTCAGCAAAGCCTGTCTTGCTTAGTTATAACCATTCTTTCTGCACAAATCAGAGATCAACCAAACTCCAGTATAAATCCTTTGCATTTCAAGCATCTAGGCATAATAATGGCTCCCATGCAGGTGGAAATCAAGAGGCAAATATTCAGATTATCCAAAATATACTTGAAGACCATCTGCATAATTGGCAATCTTGGGTTTTTCTCTTGAGTTAAAAATCATTGTGATAAAATGATTTTGTATTCTAAGCTGTTATACATTTTCCAAGGTCTACATTTAAGAATCCCGTATCCAAAGCTGAGAAAATGGGATAGTCAGATTCTTAAATGTTTATGGTCCCCAGGATCAGCTAGAGGGCCACATTCTATCTATTATGCATTGAAGCATTTTTAGAATGCTCAAGGACCTCTATGAAGTAACTTAAATGTTGTCATGGGTGACAACAACTGCTTGCATCTCATAACTGCCTGTACAGAGGGCTATTTTCTGTAAAATATTAATTGAGGATTGTTCAGGGCAAATGTTATTTGCAATTCAAACTCACAAATAATCTAAATGTGTTTTACCAAGTCCTCTGTAATATTTTTGAAGACTAGATCCCACTGGCATCTTAGGAGTTCTTTCTTTCTTTCCAGTAGCCACCCACTTGAAAATTCAACCTGTATTTTATAATTTCCCTTGGAAGCTATGGCCCCAAAAAGGTTTTCTCCTCACCTTCCATCTATAATTCACTGCCACTCTTAAGCCTTTGTATGATTTAATTGAGGAAAGTGATATTCCTCAAATGCATATACTACATTGTTATCAACTCAAATCTATATTACAAGCGATAGTTGACACTACAGCCCTAGACATGCAAATTAACTTCCCTCTTTTGCAACTTCTGGCTAATATAGGAATACAACAGCTAGTAATGAAGGACTTTCTGATTTCATAACTTTACTAATCAGTATTTGCTACTACACTCCTCAGGATTTCAAGCAACTATTTGAGGCAGAGATTGGAGATAACCTAACAACAGATCAGGTTGAACAGATAAACAAAATTCCTACAAAAATGACTTCTTCCCCAAAATGGAAAATCTTTGCCAGGAAATACCTTCACATGTTAGTCCTATGCCAAATAAACTCTCAAGATGGATTCCAAATTCAGAAATCCTTTGTTGGTGGTGTCAAGCACTTGGCTCTCTGGCCCCATGGAAACATACAGTATATGACTAACCAGTAATGCAGAAACTCTGGGATGACTTCTGGAGGGTAAATCATAAGTTATACCAGGTCAATGATTCAGATATAAAAGATTTCATCATATTAGGTTTTACTAGAACTTCCAAATCACCACCTTATTTCCTTCATATGATGTCTATGGCCACTGAGAAAGCTATTACATTGCAGTAGAAAAGTGCTACACCACCCACAGTAAGCAAACGTTGCCACATAGTCATGTCAACTTATAAGGCAGAATATGAGGCAGCACAGAGATGGGGGACATTGGAGAGAACTTTGAATAAATGGTCCCGGTATCTAAGTCTCATCCACTCAGATGTTCGGATCAGTTCATAAAAGCAGCTTAAACCATTAGTCTTTGTTAATAACCTAGGTTGATCTTTTCTGAAAACCACCATCTAGTGTATAAAGCAGACATTATTACTCTTTTAGTCTAGGGTATGGGTCCAGTGCAGCACATTTTCTGCTTTAGTATGAAGAAAATATAAATACTTTGAATTTAAGTTTTAAACGAAAATATAATATCTCTCCCTGGATGTGTTATTTTCTGTCTCTATGTTATGTTTCTGGTAGTTTAAGACTTCTTATGAATGTTTTTGTGTTTATAGAATTCTGTTTTATACTTTATAGATACGTTATCTATCAATTGTTAGGCTACACCTGTATATAAATGCTGTGCATTATTATACTTCATTGTTTCAGTTCCTATTGGGTGTCTGTCATATGAATTTATTGTTTTATAGTTATCGTTGTTATCTGGTAATTGATAGAAAATGTATATGTTTAAGAATACGTTGATGATAAACTAGTTTATATACTGAGCTTATATTAAATGGATAAAATAACGTTAAAAAAAAGTAGAAACTAACATTGAACTGAATGTTTTCATTTTTTTCTTTTGCCCTAAAATGTTGAGATGGACTTCTGGACATTATTAAAAGCCTAAAGACATACACTAGTAAATTGCATTTTAGGATTATGTTGAGAAATTCATCTAGTAATTTAATAGGGACTAGATTAATTAAAGGAAGCATAATCGACTTTTGAATCATACCATCACTGCTTTTGAGAGGAGTTGTGAAGCTGACATTAGGAGATTGTTAGCCAGTACCCAAAACATAGGTTTAGGGATCTGTCTAAAACTGAAAAAGAAGTATTGATGGTTATATCTAGAGACCGACTTATGAAGGCTGACTAGGGGAGCCGAGGTGGTCATGGACATGCTGGTATATGATAAGAAAATGTTTCACTTGGTTAATGAGAGTATGTTTTATCAAAAATAATAATAAAAGTGATATTTTAAGAGATTTCAGGGTTATTGACAGATAGCTGTATGACAACCACTAAGAAGGTGGTACGAGTGATGAACTGTATCAATTCACCACATGACCCATTACTTGGGGTTATTTTGAGGATCCTGAAAATACATAATACTTAAACATAAAAATATATAAACATGAGTTAGACGCATCTCTGAGACTTGTTTTAGTAAAAGGCACTAAATTAGAGCCAGTTTCTATATTTGTTAATAAGACCCCAAAAGAAACAATTTTGCTTGCCTATTTTTCATTAGAGATTTCTTTCATTTTAAATAACTAATTTCATGATTCAGTTAAAAAAAAGCAAATTGTTAAGATTCATTGATATGAAAACATTGTGCACACTGACACCTCAAGAGTTAGTTGTAATGTGTTACTTAATGACATGAGATATTTAGTGATATATGTTAGATTTTTAGGAGACTGCATTGACCAAGTCCGAAAATATAATTAATTCATGTTCAAAGCACAGTAGGCAGTGCTGTTAGAAGAAGGTCACAGGATGGCTATTAGCACCCAGTTTTCCTAACTTAGCAATGGGTCATTGGGAAACTGAATTTGTGTATGAAAATAGTTACTTTAGTAACATTATTTTTTATGGTTGTTTTCATTGACAACATCTTTTTGGTATGGAGAAGTACTGTGAATAAACTGAAGGAATTTGTGGCTTATATCACTTGTACTACAACCTTCCTAAGATTTAATTTCATCACAGACACATAAATTATAGTAATTTTAGATACATTGGTCTAAAAAAGTGTTTAAGTGTTTCCAAAAACAAATTACAAGCATATGTAAGTTATAAGCATGCTGGTAGTAATTCTGTTTTGCTTTTATAGTGGTATACATCTGCTTTATTTAAAGGGGACTGAATAGAAAAGTATGCTAACTAGGTCTATCAACTTAACCATTGCTGAAATTAAGAAAAAGATAATTATTGAAGAGTTAACCATGTGGTTCAAAAATAGAGGGTATCCAGAGGGATGTATCTATGGGCCTAGTGCAGAACCTCAAAATCAGGGGTCAGCAGAGAATAATACATTTGACTGAAGTAGAGCTATATGCTTAGCAGAAGCGTACTATTGTGGAACTGGAGGCAGCCTTGCATTTTAAAAGCTTTTCACATTTTAAAAGTGAAAAACTCAAAGTAAAACCAGAGATGGCTCCCTTAAGGCTGTTCTTCTTTAAGAACTCCCTCTTTCTATGCATCCCTGTGTGTGTCGATGCACACACGCACCTGTTGCTTACTCTTTTTCCATATTTTGAGTGGAATTTAAATACGGCACTTGCTGCTTACTTCTTTTCCACATTCCATACAGAATTTAAATATATCATCTGTTGCTTACTCTTTTTCCGTATTCTGCACGGAATTTAAATAAAAGACAGTGCCTTGTAGGTGTGTGTGTGTGTGTGTGTGTGTGTGTGTGTGTGTGTGTGTGTGTGTGTGTGTGTGTGTGTGTGTCTGTCATACCTCTCAGCTGTCCATTTTTGCCTCATATTTTTGGTCTGCTCTTTATAAAATTTGTGGTTTTCATACAAGTCATTGAGGCTTTAAGTCACTCAAAAATGACAGAAATTTAATTTTCAGACTTTCTAAGAGCATTATTTATAATGTGCCCCTTTTGACCCCCCCCCCCACTATCTTAGGCTTTTGCCAGATTTCTTACAATAAGAAGTTGAGCAGCATATTATGTGTGTGTGTTAATAATGGCAGATTAGTTCATTTCCTGAGGCTCAAACCCTGTAGCGTGGTTACAGGAAATGAGCCTGAATCCTCAACGCCAATTACTAACTGAGTTGAAAAAAAGGAGTTTTGATGCATTTTCAATAAATTTTGAACTTCAAGGGAAGATAAGTTTACTAACATTCATGCTAAGTTTGTTTTTAATGTGGAACAGCCTTGCTTAGCAAATGGTCATAGCATAACAGGTAGAGTCCTTGCTCTTGATGGAGAAGGTTGTATGTTCTAATCTCACAGCAAATAGATGGATCACTGATACCGTGTTGTACTTTAAGGGGGAGAGGGTGTGTGAGTGCTGCATTCATGAGCATGTCCTCCTTTGGATGAGATGTCTAGTAACTGTGAGCCTGTTGTTGATTTGCCAGCTGTTCCCTATTGCAATATCATCAAGTTACTTATTGTGTTTTTTTAATGTAACATAGGCAATTTATTCTTCAAGGGCAGTGGGGGTGCTGCAGTCCTGAGTGTGTCCTCCTTTGGGTGTGATGCATAGTAACTGTGAACCTGTTATCAGTTTGCCAGCCATTCCCTATTAAAATATCACCAAGTTACCAATGTGTTTTTTTTAATGTAACATAGGCAATTTATTCTTCAAGGGCAGCAGGGACTGAATTTGTAGATGAAACACTGGAATATAAAGTTGTTTGCTAGCAGCAACCTCTTCATAAGTTACAGATCTCTTTAATTTAGAATTATTTAGATAACTTTTATTTTACTTCTGCAGAGCTTGTATATTGACTGGTATTAGTGGATTGTAATAACAGAAGTTTGAGTGGCCTTTTATGGTTGAAGTGTTCTGAAATGGGCAGTTTTGTCATTATTGGGTCATAGGTTTTATTTCATTGCTTACTGCAAAAATGTTCAAAAGTACAAATTTAAAACACACTCAAGTAGTGCTGCATTATACAAGGAATATAATTTAGTACAATCAGGAAGGTGAATCAAAGAACACATATATGTATGCAAGGTCCTAAAAATGTCCGCAAGGGGCCTATGGTTTGAAAACAACTCAAACGTAAACTTAATCTGCCACTGGCCAGACGCATTTTCTTTGAATTTGGGTTTCAATGCTTTTTGAATGAATGTGAATTTCAAGGGCAGAGAAGTTTACTGTCAATGCTAAGTCTGTTTTCACTGTGAGACTGTAATGTTTTTGTTTAGCAAATGTCTATCAGTGTTTG
This sequence comes from Protopterus annectens, assembly GCF_019279795.1. Classification (NCBI taxonomy): domain Eukaryota; kingdom Metazoa; phylum Chordata; order Ceratodontiformes; family Protopteridae; genus Protopterus; species Protopterus annectens. The sequence goes on from NC_056746.1 coordinate 793,670,799, forward strand.
TGCTATAAAGTTTGAAATAAAAGTAGTTTTAAATTAAATCCAAAAATTTGTAATCATTGTAGAAGTAAAAAAGAAAATGATATGCACACAGAGGTTTGAACAGTGTTTATGGTAACTGGGGAGAAATAGCCAAGTAATGGGACACTGAAATGGCTGCAAAGGGGGGGGTGCTGTGGGGGAGGGCCCAATCCATTACCCAGCCTAGGGCCCAATTTGACCATTATACAGCTCTGAAGTAAATGCTTTGTTTCGTCTCTTGCGGGCATCCGTATGTCATGCATCCATGCAAGAAAACATGGTACAGGATTGGCAGAAATTCAGGAGGAACTACAGATAAAACCAAAGAGAACCATAGTTATTTTTAAAATTAACAATAGCCTTCTAGTTGTACAGTAGTAAAATGCAGTAGAGAGTTTTGGACTAACCACAGCAAGCGAATCAGCCTGGGCATTTTAGACTACTGGACTGAAGGTAAGTATTTTTTTTTAATGTGACTATAACCAGATTTTCTTTATTATTTTTGGAGAGGGGAAGGGTGGATGGTGACTATGCTAGCGTGTGTGTGTGTGTGTGTGTGTGTGTGTGTGTGTGTGTGTGTGTGTGTTTGCATTTGTTGAAATATTTTAGAGTTTGGCTTGTGTGTATGGGTGTGTGTGTGCATTTGTTTAAATATTTTAAAGTTTGGCTTGTGTGTATGGGTGTGTGTGCATTTGTTTAAATATTTTAGAGTTTGGCTTGTGTGTATGGGTGTGTGTGCATTTGTTTAAATATTTTGAAACTGGATATTTATGTTCTTTTTTTCCAATGTACTCTTCTACCCTCTTTTTGTTTTAGTGGGGTGGCGGGTAGCTAGCTGGGCTGTGGGTTAAAGTAACTTGCGCTTTCATTTGCTCAGCTTAAATTCTGCCATTGAAACTGGCAAGTGAATATTTGTGTTAATAAATTGGAATATTTTTATCCTTTTTTTGGGGGGGGGGCGGAGTTTGCCAGCTGTGCTGTGGATGAATGTGATTTGCCCTTTTCACATGGTTGGTTTAAATTCCACCCTTAATGTGTATTTGTGGGAATAAATTAGAATTTTTATACTTTTTTTTTGGGGGGGTGGCAATAACTTTGTCCTTTTCATATTATTTTAAAGGTTGGCAGGTTTGAATTTTTGTAAAAGAAATTGAATTTTTGGAAGGTGGGTAGTGACTATCTATGCTATGGGCACGTATCCTCTTCATTTGCTCAGTTTAAAGTGTGATATTAAGGGCTGGCTAATTCATATTTAGCAAAATAAATTGGAATATTTATACTTTTTTCTTGGGAGTGGGGTGGCTAGCTATGTTGTTGATGAAATAACTGGGAATTAGTTTAAAGTGATGCATTAACAGTTAGTGTGCATTTGTATGAAATAAATTGGAATATTTTTAAGAAACATATTTGAAACTGTCCCCAGCTTTACAGACTCTTCTTATATTTGCCTAATATGTTTGGTCTGCAAATTACTCAAATTGTTTGCATAGCTTATAGTCTGCCTTTATATGACTAGTGTGCATTTGCATGAAGTATGTGCTCTGGGGGCTGTATTTATAAAACGAAGTTGAAACTGTTCTTGATTTTGCAGAATGTCCCTAGGTTTGCTTCATCTTGATCTGTTGCTAATAGAATTTAAGTCAACTGTCCATATAAGTTACCAAATCCCAAACCTCTGGGTCAGCTCTTAGGGGTGTGCTTTCAATGTTGTACTAAACTTTCCAAAGGAGATGATAATGCATGTTTACATTTAGCTTTAGTCCATGATTCTGGCACTAGTTATTTGTTTGGGATGAGCCTTCCCGTATAGGATGTCTGATTTTTGGGGGGATTTATTCACTGCTCCTAGCTTGTAGCTTGATACTTGCTGGCCTTTAGTTTGTTTCATTTTATGATTATTAATAAAAGCAGTTGTCATACAGGAGGATGTATTAGAAAATAATCTCCATGGGAGACAAAAGCACATTAACTTTTTTATTATTAAACAAATTTTACTTTTTACTCATGTATTTTATGTTTGTCCACCATATCAGTCAATGTTGAATTGTAGTTTTTATTTTCTGAGCTGGAGCAGCAGTCTGTATGTTTTTGTTCTACTTTTATTGTCATGACATTGTGGCCTCGGTCATGGTTGAAAAGAGGTCCCTGATGCAGTCCATTAACTTAATTATCATACAAGTAAATAAAATATGAAAACAGAATGAGATTGTCAGCATTGATATGAAGTACTGAAGTTTAGGCCATATTGTTTGCTAGTCAGACTACTCCCTGTGTGCTACATTTTGTAGGTATCCTGTTCTCAGATAACCTGTTTAAGTGCACAAGAAACCTGACTTGCATGGAAACATTAACAAACCTTCCTGCTGTCTTGTACCCTGTGTCATATGGCCAGCACCAGTGGCTGCCATAATCCCAGCCATCTTTGACAACAGAGACTTTCTTGGGGAGAAATTACCCTATCACTAAATAACATCCAACCCCAAATGTTATGTCCCACAAAGAGAGATGTGACCACAGAGATGTCATGCTAAATGTGAACCTGAATTATAAAAAGTTGTATTACTTGTGGTATTTTTAATAAACTATATTGTCATAAGATTGCAAAGCACCCTGATTAATGAATTTCTAGTGGATATCTAGACTGAGACATTGGCTCGAGATGATTGTCACTGTTGAAGTGACACCCCGACCCCATGTGCAAAATGAGAAAAAGGGGTTGAGGATGGATGGATGGATCTAGACCCAGCACTTTGACAATGACATTTATCTTCAGAGTATTACTTGGCTCTACAGCCCACCACCACCACCTCTTAACAGAAAGGATTTTTTGCCCATGGCCTGCTCACTACTTTGTCCATTTGGGATAAAAAAATAGCAGTTAACACAGCCCATATATGGTGTCTTGTTCAATAGATGTTTGGCATCTTGAGTGCAGTCATGCTCAATGCATGCACTCATGCTTCATGAATGTCAGCCTGCAGATAACCAAGAAGGTAAATAACTCTCTTTGATGACCTCTGACCATCAGATTATTTGACTACCGCCAAAAAGAAATTAGAATATTTTTCTAGGTATGCATAACAAAGCTGAGTAAATGTGTTTTTGGTATTATAGTTAAACACAAGTACACTCCAATCGTATGTTAGCATACAGTAAAGCTACTTTCCAAATTGTAAGGTGTGGTTACTGCCCCCCTTAACTCCACCAATTGTCCTTGTATACCCCTAGAGAAAAGCTTGGGGGGGGGGTTAAAGCGATGTGCTAGCCTTCCCTTATAAAGTACAATAAAAAGTAAGACAGAATGATACTTTGTAAATAACATAGAGATGCCGCATGATAGAATGGACTTTCATTGCCAATGCAGTGACCAGTCATCGTGGTAAAAGTGGACATTATGTCAGGGAAATGAATGATAACTTCTAGCTGTGGAGATGGAAGGCCTGGCATAAAAGGAATTATCAGTACTTGAAGAGGAATTGGGGTAAATGATAGACATAAGGTTGGGTAGCATCCTTTTGGATGGAATTTGATGGAAAGTGGTCCCTAAACATTGGGTATGTGTTACTGCCATGTCTACCAGTTATGTGTTACTGCCATGTCTATATAAACTCACAATGCATGAATATATTATACCTTATCAGACTACTTGCTTAATGACTTCATTTATTTATCTGTAGTGGTGGTTCAGACAGTCATATATGTCATGTTAGCTTTAAACCAGTGGAACATTCTTCTTTGTGCTGTGTTCAGCTCTGGTGACTTTGCAACTTATAAGCATTATGCTGCTGTGGTCTGCTGAAGTAATGCCACTTCACCAGATCATTTCATGCATGCTGGCAAAATTCTACCCAGACTATCAATTTGGCACACTGTATTTGCACACCACTCTGTCTAGAGCATACCATGTGCACTTGTTTTATATTGTGAAATAAACATAATGCTGTAATCATCTGTCCATAATCAGCACTCTGTTTATAGCTAGCTGCAGTCCTTATGGCTCAGCTGTAGTGCATTTAATTGCCATGGTTTTCTGGCAGCTAATTACTTCTGTACGACAAGATGACTTTCATTGTCACGAGCATGCATGTCTAGACTCTTCATTTTAAATCTCCATGCATTTTCCCCTGAGCATTGTTAAGAAAGCTCACCACAAGAGAGAAAGTGATTGTTGCCGAGCTGGGTGTGTTTGGCAGATCAAAACATATTGTTTCAAAATAATCTACAGCAAAATCTGTAACAGTGGAAAGTATTTTTTAACAGCAGTGTAGAATATATGCAGAAAATGAGAAGCAATCAAGGGTCAGACTGAAAGGTCTGTATGCATGCTAAGCAACAAAAATAGAATTCTTCAGAAAAAAAGTCTCTAATCATATGCTTTCATTTGTTGCAGAAAATATGACAATCATATGAACCACTGTGTATAATCTTAAACTCTGTGCCAAGTTTAAAATAATATTCTATTCAGTAAACATTAGCGTCAGTACCAGTACAAGATACTAATTGGACTTGCAACCAAGGACAACCAAACTGGACATGTGACTACAGGACAAGTACAAACAGACCGACTTAAATAAAAGTAATAAATGGAAACAATTGATTAAGGGCATAAAAGCAGCATTATTTTCTCAGCTGAATTCTTTTCAAACCCACTGGTGCCATGTGTTGAGTGTGAACACTTAATGTGTGCAGCATGTTTGTACAAAAATAGAACAGCTTGTTCTACACACCCTTTAATGGCTCAAAACCTGGATTCTGCCATTTCTGCGTTTCTTAAAGTAATGCTCATATGCTTCTGGCTGAACAGTACATCAGTAAATTTTATTGTCAGAGCTGACTACGTTCATTCCACTGTTGCCTTGGATATTCATGCTTCAGACCAAGAATTCAGTTCTTGATGTAAAATGTTTCCAACTGCCATGTTAAGAATTTGTAGTGCCATGGGATAAGAACAGTGACAACTATAGAAGAACATTTACTTTGATTCATTTACACAGTCTGGTTCTGATCCTGTTTTGGCCATACCTTCTTTGGTATGTTCAGACTAAAATGTCACAGTTTAATAAATGCAGCAACCATTCAACAAACCAAACTACTTAAATGATTTCCCCTTGAATGGATCTCCATTTGCAATAGGACTTGATCTGGTCACTTTGTATTCCAATCTACATAGGAAGAGAAACAGGGGAACAACCTGCATACCATAAAAATGTTAAGTGTTTTCTAGGTCCTTTTTCCCATCTCTGCCCTTGCAGACATTTGTTCTCTTAGGGTGAGTATATTTTGTCTTCTCTCTGATCCCGTAGAGTGATAGCCATCTGTAGGGGCTTCCATTCAGGCAAACTTCAAGGAGTTTGGCACTCTTGTAGGCATCCTTGATGTGACAATATTTCCTTGTATGAATGGCACTAGCCTCTCCCCTAGAGTAATGGTGTGAGTACCTGTGTCAATGCAGGGACCCCCTACACCACTCCAACAGTTCATGTCATGCTCAGACATATGTAGTCATCAAGGTTTACTGGGCAGTGATTTGGGTTGCCATGCCCATGTCATCCCTAAACTAACCTGTGCTCATATGACTCTGTCCCTAAGGAAGTGTGCCTGGGAGCAGCAGTAAGAACCAGCCAACCCCCTCCCCATAGAACTGGTGCCCCTATCCTCCAAACCATGCTGTCAAGCTCCTGTGCTACTAAACAAACCACAGAGCTCTAACTCTCTATGCCTGAGCTACTGAATGAACCTTGGTATCCAGGGACATAGAGCTCTATCTCTCTGTGTCTGAGCTACTAAACGAACCACAGAGCTCTACCTCTCTATGCCTGAGCTACTGAATGAACCTTGGTATCGAGGGACATAGAGCTTTAGCTCTCTGTGCCTGAGCTACTAAATGAACCATAGAGCTCTATCTCTCTATGCCTGAGATACTAAATGAACCTTGGTGTCCAGGGACATAGAGCTCTATCCCTGTATATCACCAGTCCACAAAAATACTAACTTTTTCTTGTGCTTTGAGTTTGCTGAACAATACTAACTTTTGTTGCATGAATAAAACATAACTTCTTCTTCTTCTTTTGGCTTTTTCCCAGTTAGGGGTCGCCACAGCGGATCTCCTGTCCGCTCATGATTGGCAGTGGAGTTTTATGGTGTCGAGTTGCCAGCCTGGGGCCCAACCTTCCACAGAAGGCACGCACACACACACACACACACACACACTCACACCTAGGGCCAATTTAGAGTGTCCAATCCACCTACTGCATGTCTTTGCGATGTGGGAGGAAACCGGAGCACCCGGAGGAAACCCATGCGACCACAGGAAGGACATGCAGACTCTGCACAGAAGGCACCCCAGCTGAGAATCGAACTGGAGAACCTCTTGCTGTGAGGTGGCAATGCTAACCACTGCACCACTATGGCCGCCCTGCGAACAAAACATAACAAGTTGTAGAAAATGATTTTGTTGAATTCTTATTATTTTTAGTAGAACACAAGTTCAAGGCATTTTCCTGGTACAAAAACAATCACGTTTTGCTGCTGAATATTTACTTGAAAGTGTGTAGTTACTGATATGCACTCTTGTCTTGGGTGTATATTGTGAGTAAAAGATGTGAGGTTATGCATTGTTTGGTTTAAAAGTGACCATACACATTCAATGTAACATTTTGTTTAGTGGATATAACAACCAGGGTATCTTCCTGACAAAAATATGAAATTAAGTTCCTAAGGATCACTTCAAATTATTCATATTTCAAGAGTAAATCACAGGACTGTTGTCTCTGTCATGCTATCTATTAAGCCATCACCCCAACCAATAACTTACGCTGTCACTTTCCTTTTATGGTCTTCTTTCTGTGACATTAACCCTAAGCAATATTTAAATACCAGTCACTCTGGGAGTTCTTGTACTCACTGAACATTTCAAGTTATTCAACAGTTTTCTTATTCTCTAACCCACTGAAAGCAATGTTATGCCCATAAATAAAATGGTGGGCAAAAGTAAAATGTCATCTAGTTCTGGTGAATTGCCTTCCTGATTAAATACAGAAGGATTTTGTTGTGTAACAGGAAATACTCCAGGCACATGCTATGAGACTAGTGACGCATTATTTTCCACTTGTTTTTTAGTAAACATGCTCAGTTGCTCTGATGTTTAGTAATATACCTGTGTGGCTGTTTGCTATCACTGTCACATCTGACTACAGTAATTCTATTGTTACTTTGCTTCTTTTTATTTATTTTATTAATCACAGCATAGTTCAAAAATTGTTAATGTAATTGTATATTATTATTTATTTATTGTATTTCTACTGGAAGCTTTCTACTGGCAGGTCCTCTTTAAAAATGGGCACTGCACAGGGGAACTAACCTAGTTTACAAAGCATAGGATAAATAAATAAATAAAATAAAATAAAATCAATGAATAGAATAATCTTGAAATGATTTGGAATTAAATGTTGAACAAGCAGCTTTTTTACCCCCTACACTATGTTCTACTTCATTTCTTTAATCAGTGCAACTGCTTACATATCAAACTAGAATGAAAATGAGTATGTTGAGTGTTAGGGAAAGGTTATGACTGGTTTAAATTCACACTGCAGCCACTTTTTGGCATATTAACAGTTAGGTCAGTTAAGAAGTCTAGAGATCCTGGGCAGCTCATTATGCTATACTGTGTACTTTGCAAAAGAGTAGCGTCGTATGAATGAACATGAGAAGCAATTTGTGGAAGACTTAACTCTGACAAAGGAGATGTCTGGTTTGAACCTACACTGCATCCACTGTCTGAAACAGAGTCAGTCACTGGGAGGTGCTGCTAGGCCCAGCTAAAGAATAATAGAAGGCCAGACTGTACAGAGAAAGAGAAGCTTGACAGATGTCATTATTATTGCGGAATGCTGTGTGATAAAGACATTAATTCTTCACAGTAAGAAATATGAGGCTATTGGGGGTGCTATTTATATGGCAGGTAGTCCTGCTAAGTTGCTATCTAAATCCATCTCCTGAATTATAGCTCGTCTGATCACTGCTGGCCTCTTTTTGCACAGGAAAAACAGTGGGCAATGTGACTGATGTAGAGAGAATGGACAGAAAGAGAGCAGAGAGACAAGTTATATGGATAGACAGCATCTATTAAAACAAAAATGGTAAAAAAGCAATAAATGACTGCTGTTAAAGTATGTGCAGAACTGCTATACAACATGCTGTGTTATGAAGGTCATCTGCAATGGCTTGTAAAAACTGTAAGATGTAACATGAATAAGGAATGTGAGTTACTATATATATATATATATATATATATATATATATATATATATATATATATATATATGTGTGTGTGTGTGTGTGCGTGTGTGTGTGTGTGTGTGTGTGTGTAAATATACCCATCTTACACCTTCATAAACACATTTTCTTATCCTAAAGGTGGAGAATGGGTGGGGGGTGGGGGGATTTAAATAGAAACATGAAGGTCACACAACTAGAGAAGAAAGACGAAGACTAAGGGGTGTGTGTGTATGTGTGTGTGTGTGTGTGTGTGTGTGTGTGTGTGTGTGTGTGTGTGTGTGTGTGTGTGTTTCTATTCCCTATTGAAATGTCAGCACTTGAAATGTAGAGTGCCAGCAAGCAAAAAAAAAAAAAAAAAACAGACTGAAAACCCTAAGAAGTTGCGAATCTCAAAAATAACTCTTTTCATTTAAACTTCTTTTTGCAAGGCAGGAGCCCTCCACACTCCCTGAACTTATATATATTAACTCCGAGATGGCCACCCCCACCTAGAAAAGGGAATATTCCTCGAAATGGCATCTTGAACTTTGTATAATGTAAATCCAGTCTTTCTAGCAGGTCATGACATTTCAAATAGATTGTGTGTGTGTGTGTGTGTGTGTGTGTGTGTGTGTGTGTGTGTGTGTGTGTGTGTGTGTGTGTGTGTGTGTGTGTAGTATTCACTAATGCAGTAAAGTGATCAATGTTTCACTTCGTTGACTCTTGTTATATCATGCCTACTTTATCGAAGGCATTACTGGTTGAATATTTAGTTAGCAGATCAGATAGTGTTGCATTGCTTGTATGAGACTGCACTACAGCATAGATTGGGAATATGCCCTTTTCACACTTTTGTACAATTTCAGAGTTGATACATATATTTGCTGAGATATGGGGGCTGCCTCCTTCAATTAAACTCTGGTTGTATTCATTGTGTGTTAGATTCAATATAATTCTATCAATGGCATGTGTTATGATTAATAATTGCTCCTTCAAATGTTTTAAATATACACGTGTATATTCTTTTATTTAGTAACCCTTAATCTTCCAAACATCAACTGCAAAAGACTTACAAAGCAAAGGTTGTCACCTTACCATGCATATACCAAGAAACAACATTGGTGTATGCAATTTTTACACAAAAAAATAAATACAAAAAACATCATTTTTACAGGAGGCAATCCTCCAAGCCCCCATGTGGGAGGTTGTGTCTGCACACCTCTGCCAATTATATATGTACAAACTCAGAGATTGCACACTATTGGGGAAAGGGCATTTTCCGTAACCCAAACAATTGTGCTGTCTCTCACACCTGTTAACCATTTGTTTAGTTGACCAAATGTGGTCAACTAAACAGTTATTAACTAAAGATAATTTAGATAAAAGTGAGTCCATCCATATACATATAAAAACATAGATAGATGTGTGTGTGTGTGTGTGTGTGTGTGTGTGTGTGTGTGTGTGTGTGTGTGTGTGTGTGTGTGTGTGTATGTGTGTGTGTGTGTGTGTGTGTGTGTGCGCGTATGCGTGCGTATGCGTGTGTGTGTGTGTGTGTGTGTGTGTGTGTACTGGTAAATGCTGACATGCAGAATTATGTTATACAGTGTTTACAGCTTTTAGACAAACTTCATACATTGGGACTCATTTCTGGAACCATTGGCAGCAGGCCTTTCGATTTTTTTATTTGACTATTACTTTTTATACATCTAGGTCATGCCTAATATCAATGATTGCAATTTTTCTTTTCACAGTATTGCAATAAGCACTTTTTAAACACATTTAATTCTATACAGTATATTTCTCTTTACTTTTTAATTCAGCTTCATAGCATCAGTTATTTACAATGAACAGGAAGCAATCCCCCCTTGTGTGACAGGTGTCATTTCTACCCCTAATTTTAGCTGCTATCTAGATTTTTCTGCAGGTATTTGAACTTCTTCTTTTAGGTTCTTGTACTTCTCCTTATCTGCCTGTCTACACCCAGGCCTCCCTTGGGGCCTATTTCTCTAGCTTTTTTTCCCCTCTCCATCTTTGCAATTTCTTCTAGTATTTTTCACTTCCTTTTTTCCACCTTCTCTGTCTTCCCCTCTGGCAGTTTGATGCATTAAAGGTACAATTCCTTCCCCTACTGAGCTGCCCAGCCTTTTTCTTCTTTTTATTATTGTTTTCTTACACATTGTCATTAGTCTTTCCATAGCTTCTGATATTTCCGTCTGATATCCTGGCAGAAATGATTAAAACTCAGCGTTCCCTATTCCTTTTATCTAATTCAAGAGGATGTGTTTTACTTTTTCTTTAAATTCCTCTAAGCTATTACACTTACAGAACACGTGCCCCCTTGTTTCCCTCTGCTCCCTGCATTTCCAACATATCCCCTGTCATTGCTGGAAACATTTTTCCTAATTTACTTGGTGTATAAAAATATTTATGGAGACACCCCCTAGCAAAAATTCTAAATCTTCTGGTTTTAGATATGTACCTCAGTAATCTATACCTAGTTCCCATCGTCTCATTTGCATTTCAGGTAACAATATACCAGTGTTGGAAAATATTTTGTCCTGGTCCTCCCAAACAATAAACCTCGAAGCAATAATCTTAGGAGATGTAAATATAGATTTGCAAACCATAGCTTCCATCTCCCCCACAAATATTCTAAATCTGTATGGTTTTTCTCAGCTTATCAATAATACAGCAAATATCCTACCTGCCAATCCACCCTAGACTGGATCTTAGTATCCCACCCTGCCAATTACCCCTCTTCCGGTACACTGTCTAGCTCCCTCAGCGATCATCTGCCAGCGTATTCCCTTAGAACAAGCTCCCAACAACTAAGAGTACACACTGTAAAATCAGTTAGGAACTCAACTAATTTTAACTAACCTGGAATCAGAACAAAGATGAACAAAATCATGTTAATTTCAAAGCACTACGTAACAAAGTGACAAAACTAATCAACAGAGATAAGAAGTCATGTTATTCCCAGCTTCAACTCCAACATAAAATCAACCCCAATAAATGTTGGCACTCTATATCTTCTCTACTTAACTCTGGAATAAATAAAGACCACACCCTATCACCTGATACCCCTCCATCACAAATAGCTGAAAACTTTAGCAAGCACTTCATAAAATTAATATCAGACATACTAACTAACACCCCTAATGCTGGACCCCCCCCCCACCCTTCAACCTATTCAGACACCAACCCCAGACCATCAACTACTTCTAACATTGTCATTACTAATACCCCTACTCAACAAAATGCCATACAAACCCCATTTTCACTTTAGCCCATACCTACTGACACCATTAAGAAACTGCTACATAAACTAAAACCCTGCTCTACCTCAGCTGATAATCTTCCACCACGCTACCTCAAACTGGCTGCTAATTCAATCACCTACCCAATCAGTGTCCTTATGATCAGAAGTACCTACCATATGGAAACAATCTCACATCACCCCCATCCACAAATGAGGCAACTCTTGATCTATCCAATTTCCGCTCGAAATCCATCTTGTCACTGATATCCAAAATTCTCAAGAGGGGTATCCATCAGCAGGTAATGCAATATCTATTGCAAAATGATCTTTTATCCAAAACCCAATATGGCTTCTGGCCTAGCCACAGCACAGCTACAGCCCTATTATCTTTTACAGACACCATGAACAAGGCCAATGATGCAGGATGCTATACAGCCTCAGTATTCCTTGATCTCTCCAAGGCCTTTGACACAGTATCTCACCCTTTACTATTAAACACACTGTTTAACTTAGGCTTATCACATAACACAGTAAAATGGTTTCAGAGCTACCTCAAGGATTGTAAACAAGTAGTGAAATGGTCCAATGAACTCTTACCCTTTCTCCACACCCCTACTGGAGTCCCTCAAGGCTCCATCCAAGGACCCCCTACTCTTCAACATTTTCACAAACAACTTTCACACTGCCTCTCACCCTGGGACACTCATTCAATACACTGATGATTCCATCATAATCTGTACTGCTCAGTCACTACCAGAACTACTTTCAAAAACTCAGCAGTCCTTTACTGTACTTGAATCCTGGCAAATAAATGCCCAACTCTTGCTTAATCCAAAGAAGACAAAACTAGTACTCTTTCATCCCAAGAACACCTCCCCTGCCACTGATCATTTTAACATCCTTGCATCTGACAACACTATCATAGAAAGAGTGCAGGAAACCAAACTCCTAGGAGTTATCATTGACAATAAACTTTCATTCAACCCCATATACAGCAAAATATAAAGAAAACTCATCAAAAACTGGGACTCTTATATAGAAACACACATTTCTTTACTGCAGCAACCAAAACTACCCTTGCAAAAACATTTTTACTTCCCCTCCCTTCTTTATGGTGCCTCTAGCCTAACTAACTTACGAACTTCTACCATAAACAAGATGGAACAGTGCTACAACAAAGTTGCAAAGTTTGCCACAAACTCTAAATATCACACACACCACTGTAATCCACTCCTAGAATTAAACTGGGATGAACTCCCCAACCAACTTGCTTTTATTCAGCTATCCACCTTGCACAACCTTATTTTCAAACCTACTGCCTCCCCTGCACTAACCAATCTAGTCACATCTTACACATCAAATCGATCCCTACAATCAGAAGACAAAAATCGTTTAGCTATCTCAAAACCCTCAAAAAAAGCAGGTCAGTCACTTTATTCATATTCTGTCTGTATACTTTGTAATTCACCACCTCTAGCTATCAGATCTATACCTGGCCTAACCCATTTCAAAGCCTCTTTAAAAATCATCTCAAAAAGACATGGCTCTGCTCCTGCATAAAGCCTGCCTGATGCTCAGCATTTCCTCTTCTTCCACACTAGCCTAATCCTCCCCTTCTGTCACATTTCAGTCCTTCACAGTTTGCAAGATCCTAAGGCTCTTCTAGCTCCTTCCCTGTTTCTACACCTTAAGCTACTGCTCAGGTTGTATTGCTTCCATTCGTTTTAACTCTCTCACTATCTTTCTGCATCACTAACGTTCTGGCTATTATTTCCCTAATGGAAGTTAACATTCTATTTATTTATTTCTTTTTTCATGTACTATAGCATTCATTGTCACACATTGCTCTACCTACGTACTATTTTTTGGACACTACATCATGTATAGTGAGAGTGACTATTATTGTCTATAATGTTTTTAATTCTATAGAATCATCTAGATGTGTAGTATATATTGTAACATCTTGTAACATAGTTTGTTCTTTTAACTTATTTTGTACAGTATTTCTAATGTGATTTGTACTGTATTGGATTTTATTGTATTTTTATTGTACTGTATGTGGAGCTTTTCTCCCCGCGCCTCTGCTGAAAATGGGTTCTGTACTTCCAGTCAGACCACCCTGGTAAACAAATATCAAATAAAATAATAAATAAATAAATTTCAGTATTGTTTCTGTTATTTCTGCTTAGCCATTTTCTCCTTAATCTGGTAAGCCCTCTGGTCCTCCCCTCCTTCCTCTTTATCTCTCTGTCCTTACTGAGTCTAAGTCTATTCCTTCCTGCGTCCATTTTTTCCTTCATGATCCCATCTACCTTTTAGCCCCAGGTATTCCCATTCTAACCTCAGTGAAATTATTTTCTTCCATTACCTGTTCCCAGGGTTTTAAATCATTTCCTACTAGCAGTTGGGACCAACATTTTTCATTTCTTGCTGTTTTTCCCTCAATCTCCACATTACATTTTGCTCACTTCCTATATATAATTATTCTCACACACTCTCTTTCTCTCCAATTGCATTTATTTGTTTCTTTCCATCTCTTACTGAAAATGTTTTGTACTGCACTTGCTGAATCTGTCTAGTTCTCTGCCTTCTGCCTCTAACAGCCTGTCTACTCTATTTTCCTGTTCCCCTCAGTTCTTTCCTTAATAACATTTCTTTCCAGTCCACCTTATAGCATGTATCCAATAATCTCAGTACGCTTGCTATCTGGCTTGCCTGAAGGTTTTCTAATAGACCTGGAACTCCCAAACCACCACTTTCAGTTGGCAGGGTTACTTTCTCCCAAGCCACTCTCAGCTTCTCTCCATCCCAAATGAAATCCCTCATTAGTCGCTTTACTTTCTTCTATATAGTAGTCTCTGGTAAGTTCCAGAATGCCTCTCCTGCTTATATAAAGTATGGGCTAATACACATTTTCAGAGCTTGCACACTTTTATCTAAATTCAGTTATATTGATCAGCCTTGTATTTGTTTGTTTTATTTTGTCCACTATTTTCTGATATGTATGTGTTTCTCTTTTTTCTAAAGTTGTTTTCTAGCCATACCTCCAAATATCCCAGCTGTGTGTCCCAAATTCCATCCATCACTTCCTCTAGCTCATCTACCTCTCTTCCTCCTACCAAAACTCATTTGGTTTTATCTTCATTAAGTGAGTCTATATTATGAGAGCGAAAATACTATTGAGTGAATACTAAAACCCCCGACACCTATTGTGCGAACCGCGAATATCCCGAACGCACTAAACCACAAAATTTTAAATGTCGAACTGTCGTACTCGGCCAACCCCACCACCCGCTACATACTACCTACCCAAACAAAATAAATAAAGCACATACATACACTAACCAAACCCTACTTCTAACCCTAAAGTAAATCACAAACACCCTACTTCTAACACTACACTAAACCCCACTTACACAACTATCTATGCACTATCCTTAACCCGTCCCTAACCCTAAGGTCCGTAACTGCCGCACACTTCCCCTACATAGATATACACAAACAAAATAAATAATCCACATACATACATTTAACAAACCACTACTTCTAACCCTACACTAAATCTAACATACATAACCTATCTATACACTTACCTTAACCTGCACCCTAACCCTAAAGTCTGTAACTATCCAACACTTACCTTATACAGCTATTCCACAGACGGGCCAACCATGGTAATTCGACATTTCCAAAATCGCGGTTTTGTACTTTCGCTATAAGTCCGTTTTGTGCAATACATGTCGACGTTTACATATTTGCGTAAACGGACTTTCGCTCAGCTAATATAGACCTTCATTAAGTTTATATAATGACTTTTTTCCAAAACTGCTCAAAGATCTCATATCTTGGGTAGATTCCCTATTTAAGTAGGAAATACTAACAAAACATCATCAGCTTAAAATATAACCTTTTTCTCCCCCTTCCCATTCAATTCCCTCGCATCCTGGCTGCCTTACTTTTCTGGCCAACAGTTCAACATAGAAACTAGGATAGGGTGAATGGGAAGCCTTGCCTCATATACCACTGTATTTTAAAATCCCCTGATAATCCCACCCTGATCTTTACCTTGGTTGTTGCCTCCTGATAAGTTCTCCTTATCTCCATCCATTTATCTGGGAAGCCCCATTTCTCCATTACTTCTAATAGATAACCTCATGCTAATCTAGCAAAGGCCTTTTCCATATCTGACAACACTAGCTCTAACTCTTCCCCTCTGTTCTGTGCTTCCTGCATTATCAGCATGATTTTAATGAGATTATCTGTTGTCCTCGCCACCCCCCACACCCACACATGCACACGCACACAAAACTCATCTGATCATTGTTTCTGATCTTAAGAAGTATTTTCCTAATCTGTCTGATAATACTAACATAAAGCACTTATAGTCATCATTCAGTATTGACAGTGGATGATACAAACCTGGGACCACTGAATATTTACCTTCTTTGTGTATCACTGATATTAATGCATCTTTCCCGGAGTCTGACGGAGGTGACCCACTCATTATTTTAATGAAAGCTTCACCCATCTATCTACTGTCTCCTGCTTCTTTAATTCTCATACTTCAGTAGTCCATCTGATCATGGGAATATGCTTCTGGCCATCTTACACCAAGTCCATTCCATCTCATCCTTCTCAATTGGAGCAATTTCTTACTTTCTTCTTCATCTGCTTTCTCCAGTATCAGCCACTGACACTCCTCTACCTCTCCAGTATATTGCCCCTTCCTCTGTACTGTATATTTTCTAATAATATTCTTTAAAATGTTCCAAAATTCCTTCTAGTCTATTGGCTGTTATATCCTTCATTTCCCTCCTTATCTTAAAAACTCCCCTTTCTACTTCCTGCTGTCTTAACATTGAGTCCAGTGCCTTTGTGGCTCCTGGGTTGTCACTAAAATATAACTTTTCTACCACTATCCTCTTAATCCAAATTCTTTTGTTTTCTCATTTTTGCAAACATTGCCTTAATTGCCTTTCTCTTTCCACACCCTTCTTTTTTCCCTTTCTTCTCTGTTTCCATAAATATGAGATCATCTCCATTATTCCCCTTCTTACTGTTCATCCCCTATTTTTCTCACTCTCTCCTTCACCCCCTTTTCTGTCTCATCCTAGTCCCTTTCCATCCCTCCCTGTGTTTTATGCAGTTCTTCCACCACCGTTTTCATTATTCTTACCTTTTTCTCGTCCCTCCTAGCAAGTATGTTGGGAATCTCCGATGGGCATCTGGTCTTCTACTCTGCTCCTACATGAGCATCATTACTATCATCACATGATCAGATATTATTGTTGGTTATATGAGCATTCTAATTACCATTATGGCATCATCTACTTTTATATAACACTTATTTAGTCTTGCCCAGTTATTATATCTATGTGAATAAAAAGAGTAGCCTTCTTGTTCTATTGTTGGCTCTCTTATCTCCCAGGTATCCACCTGTCCCATTTGTTTCATATAGTTCCTTAAGGATCTGCCTTCGGTTACTTCCTACTCTTCAGTCCTTTACCCACCTGATCTCTGCTGTGTTTTTATTCCTGTCTTCTATCATCAAAGTATTACACTCTTGGTAACTAGAAATCACTGCTAAAAATCCCTCTCAAGACCTTTATTTTGATATTGGGCATATGTTGACGTATACTATGGTCCAATTTCCTGCTATTTAAAGTGCCTTTTATTCCTGTGTATCATCATTTCCTGTCTTCTAACCTTATCTCTGTTTCCAATGGCCATGTCTTCTTTTTTTTAACATGAGGATTATGCTTTACCTTTTCTTCCCCCATGATGAACTTGCTGCCACCTATATCCTCCTACCCTGAGCCTTTTACATTCAGCTTGTGACAAACATGTCTCCTGATTTACTGATATCCGGACGTTTATGTGTCTCATATATTCCAGTACTTTCTATTTTTTGTTTTCACCACCAGGTCATTCACATTCCAGGAACTAATACTTATATCAATAACCCCCATTTCCTACTGCCTGTAATCCATCTTTTTCACACCCAGTTATTACCCTTCTTTCCGTCTCTTCCATGCTCCAGTCTTTTCTAATGTTGTGGTCCCACTTTTAGTTTTCATACTTGTTCCCATCTTCTCTTGTTCCTTTTCTCCGTGTCATAAGATCTGTCGCCCCCTGCCCCCATAATAACTCTCTTTTTAAAACCTCAATGTCCAACTTAAACGTATTCACAGAATTCACTTCCACATATAGAGATTACCTATCTCTATATGGTATGTTTTGCTCTTTCCACTTCTTATCTGCCATCACTAAGGCACTGCAAAAGTTGCATTTTAATGTCTGCTTTCTCTGCTCCTCTTTATCTGTACCTGACCTATGGGCTTTTACTTTGTTTTTCCCCTTTTTTGTTCTAACCTTCTAATTTTCACATTATACTAGAATTACCACTGCCCCTTTTTGTCTGTGCCTGACCTCTAGGCCGTTCCCCGGGTTCTCTCCCTAATGCTCCTGTCTTCTTATTTGTGCCTTCTACTGATGTGAATACTTCCTTTCACGTTACTCATTCCTCCTACTTTCTTCATTTTTATTCTTATTTCTTCCTACCGTCCACAATCCATGCCATCGCCCTGTCGCAGATGCGGTTTATGGAATAAGGGTTTGCACAGTCTGATTCTCTAACCTACTCAGCTTTGATCATTACCTCCCCTGGTGTCTATTGCTTACCACCCCATGCATGCCCTTTATTCCATATTTTTAGGAAGATTTTTCTTATTTTTCCAACTGAATCCTAACTTTCCTCTTCTGCCCTCACCAACTCAAGTATATCATACAATTATATTATGTGGTGATCCCAGTTCTTTCCATATAATGGGATGTTCCTATTTCCTTGACACATCTCCTCCACACTTCCTATGGTGTGTAACCTACTCAACTGTACTTTTGGGGTATTTCCACCTCTAGAATTCCTTTTTTATCACGTCATGTAAACATTTCCTATCATAGTTTATCTGAAAGTTTTTTTCATGTTTAACTTAGAATTAACTAATTTATCTTGTACGTTGGCCTCTGTGATTTACAACTGGTGGATTACTTCTACCTCCATATCATAATAACTCCATGATTGACACCATCTGGTGGGCTGTCTGCATCAGTGCTCCCCCGCCTGTCTCCATGCATGAAATTCAATCTATACAATGTGAAGAGAAAAAGCAACTCACTCCACTCCTTTGTGCATGCCCCCATCAATTAGCTTGATCCAAAAGGGATCCAAAAAACAGGGTGTCAACCTAAATGTCCATTCTGATATTTTTTGCATTTCAGATACTTTTCCAGTTTTGCTGTCAAGGAATCAGTGTCTTCAGTGGCATTACCCACACTGTGACCCAGTTTCCTTTTCATATCCTTTATTTAAGTATGTGAGACTGCTCCTCCTTCTCTCTTACAAACATTAATCAATTGCCTTGTCTCTCACATGTCTTAGAGCCTTTCCCCTTTCTCTCAGTCTCTCCTGTTTTTTAAGCAAAGGGAAATACTCTGTCCCCTATTGATACAGCTATCTGGCAGCTCTTCTTTTCAGTCTGTTCAGTGGATCCCTGGGTACTTTCAAAACTGGACATTGTTTAAGGTTCACAGGCTTCTTTAAGAAATCAGTCTCTTCCTTGGGGTCTGGGAATCACTTTATGCCCTTCTGTTTGTATGATCTTATCACGGTTACAAAGCCATTTCTTTTCCTGCAAGTATCAAATGAGAAGTCCTGTTCACTGAAAATGTAGATTTCCGCTATACTCAGTCTTTTGCCTAGTTGCCGTACATCTTCCAAAATCCTGTTCTTCATTGGCCGGGCCTTCCTTTCCTCCTCACTACCTGGCCACCATGAACTCCTGTGAGTTCTCTCTGTCAGGATTTGAGGTTCCAGTATTCCAGTTTAGTATGTAATTAGATCTTGTACTACATTATGACAATCCATTCCCTCATGTTTTTTTGGTATTCCAATTATTTTGATATTTTTCTGCCTGGCTCTAGCCTCTGAATCTACTGTTTTATACTCCAAACACTGTAGCTGTGCCTCCACAGCTTCTGCATGTGCCTTCAACTCCTTGTTCTCTTCAATAATGTCTTGCAACACTGTCACATGTTCATTTAAACTTTCAATTACTTCTGTTCCTGCTTCAGTAGCTTTTCTTGCAGTGATTTCTTCATTTCTTTAATGTCTAGCCATATGACTTTAAGGGTCACTTTTAACATGCTCTCCTGTAATGGTTCTGAAACTGTTTTCTGCCTTTTTCCTCTCCTTGCAGAAGTTTCCTCTTACTTTTTACTGATATCCACTTTCTTAAAATGATTATGACCTCCACCGATGGCTCATAAACTATAGACTACTTCTCAACCTCACCAGAACCAAAACTGTACTTTTTGGAACTCCACAGAAAATTCACCAAGCACCTGACTCTTTAACTGTCTTGAACCTACACAACCATTCCATAGAGACAACCGTCACCTTCGAAAACCTACAGCTATAGCATGATCAGCCACTAAACTTCCATTTCCACATAGACAAAGTGACAGCGAAAATAAACTCCTTTCTCTTCTGGGCCAAAAATATCCCCGCTTTTCAATCCCAACCAGACAATGCAGCCAAATGCCAAAGGAGTTCTCATTCCTCTACTTGAACATGGACTCCCAATTTTTGCATCTGCCGCCAAGAGAAACATTACCAAGCTCCAGATTCTGTAACAGCATCTGCTGTTTCATTACAAACTTGCTTCTCTGTGAGCATCACCGTATCACCCTAAAAGAAGCAAAATAGCTACCCATAAAACAAAGATCTAACCTACCTTTAGGATCCCAACTTTACAAACTATGCTAACTGCACACATTTACCCCCCCCCCCCTTGCAGCTAGACTTCACAATGAAACCTCCTCATACAACCTGAGACACTGCTTACAACCCATACCAGTTCACATTACTCCTAGAACCAAATTCCACAGAACTGCACATGCTTTCTCCTCTCAGGCACCTACTCTTTGACAAACTCTCCCTACCAGCATTAAGGGAATGAATACTTAATTCCAAATTCAGAATATAACTGAAAAAGCATTTCTTCATCTAAGCCAAATGCTTCTGCTTCAACACAGGACATACCACCTAACCTATCTCCTTTCTGTGTCTCTTCTCCTCTCTCAAGATTCACTGAATATTGACCCATTTTAGAAACTAATGTATATATTATACATTACACTCTACTTGATTGTACATTGCACTGTGTTGTTCACTAGAATGTATATGCATACTTATTTCCATGTAGTTAGTCTAAACTATTCTGTTATTGCTTACATTTCTGTATTTTTGTTTGTAAAATGTCTTGTATTTCACCCAGGCTGAGTCTGAAATTGGTCAGTATTGATCAATGCACTACCCTGGTAAACAAATATAAATAAATAAAATAAGCCCTTCTAGTTCTTTTTTAACCCTTTTCTTTATGGCATTTCTTTAACTTTTTTCTCATTTAATCCTCTTTCTCTGTGGATCTCCATCGTTCTACTGCCTTTCAGAGAAATACCATACTGGAAGCATGACTTGCAGAAGTCTTGAGATACAATATGTCAAAACCCGTACATTGATACCACACTTACCCAGCTCAAAATAGCAACACAAAATTGACAGAAAAAAGAAACAGTTTCATTTTTTGATTGGTTTAAAAAAGCATAGCACACACACTTGAAAGACATACTTTGTCTGAAAAGTGGTACTGTTAACGAAAAGGGTTTTCATAATTTAATGTGTAAGGTTGTGGTTAGGGTTAGGGTCAGGATTAAGGCGGGGTGCCTTCTGCCACACCTTACTCATGCTTGTTAACCACGACCCTGACCCTAAAACTGTGCAAACTTATGAAAACCCCTGTCACTAGCAGTACCACCATGTAAGGCACTTGGAGACAGACAAATATAATAGCAAACACACACTACACTGAATCTGTCAACTTATTTAATTCTAGCTCTAACCCTATCCCACACACAATCACACACACTGTCACACACACAGCACAAAATGACACTAAACTCTGACCTCTGTCTGGCATACAAAGCAATCTCAGACCTCGTCCTGATGGGACTGCTGCATATCCACAAGTCAAGCTCTACTCGAGTAACCCACATGCGCAACCTCAACCTGGTCTGTGACATCAATAGGACTTGTTGGCGGGACAGGTTTGTGTCCCAGAGACTTCCGCTTTTGTGGAGTAGACTCCCTTTCCACATAAAGTAGAGTACCTCATTAACCCTTTTTAAGTGCAACCTGGATAACTGGATGGAGAACAGAAAATACACCCCTGGGATTACACCTGTGTCCCTGCTGGACAGTGACACAGGGTGCTGACTTGTTGGAACATGGGCTAAATTCTTGGCTAGGCATGTAAAGGGCCTCAGGATTAATAACCTAGTAACTTCCTATGATCCTATGATCTATCCCCTTATTTAGCCCTTTCTCTAACCCTAACCACAAACACTTGCATAAATGCTTTTATCCCCTTTATCTCTACAAGCACCATTCTTTTTTCAATGAAATAAATGTTCAATTTTGCTTTATAGATAACTGCTACATTCAAACTCTAACATGTGACCATCAACAGCAAAAACAGCTGTCAACATTCTGTGCATTAAAAAAAAAATGTAAATTTTATATATATATATATATATATATATATATATATATATATATATCTATATATATATATATCTATATATATAGATATATATATAGATATATAGATATATATATATATAATGTGTGTGCATGTATGTGTTTTATATATATATATATATATATATATATATATATATATATATATATATATATATCTGTGTTTATATATGCTGAATCTATAAAAAAATTATAAAGTGTTTAAACTAATAGGATTTGTGAAACAGTGGTGAAATGTTTTTAATTTGGGTATGCCTTTAAGTATGCAAAGTGTGAGAATTTTTCTAGTAGTTTCCATAGGTTAATTAGTAGCCACTCAGAGTCTTTGCCCCAGTATAAAAGGGAGCAGCCTAGAATGGAAAAGTAAAGTACCAACTAGGGCCATTATTTGCATTGAAGGAAGACCTTGGAGTATGAACTGAGAAAGGACCCAGATGAGGTTATTCTGGAGTACTACTGCAGGACTTTGATTCCGGAACTGGGATTAAGATGCATGTGAAAGACCTGGATACTTTTGGAACTAAGAGAGAGGCATGGGACGAACACTTAGAATCCAGGACAGAATAATGCAGTGCTTCATCTCTGGTGCTGAGAGGTAGGCTTAGGCAGAAGGCCCAGCATCCAAGAGCACATTCCTAATACCCAGGTTTGGAATGGGGTCTAAGAAAGAGGCCTATTTGTATCCAGTGAGAACTTTTACAGACTGCATGGACTACTGAACTGTTCAAAAGGGATTTTTTTGTCTCTTTTGAAAAAGCAATTGAGTTATTTCAGATTGTGAGTGTTAAATAAATATGAGTTTTGTATATGTCCTTCTTCCAGTGTCTTTATAAATTTAACAATAAGAATGCATATGACACAAACAAATTCTATTTGTCCCTGCAGAAGAACTCTGGTTGTTTTTAGTGTGAGGTAGAGTCAATGTAATTCTTTCAATAGCATGTATTGCAATTAATTCTTCATTCAGCTGATTCAAATATGCCCTTGGGTGTGAGTGTGTATATTCATGTGTGCTTCCATGTATGTATGTATCTACATTTATATCTATATATAGTCATCAAACAACATTTATGCAAGGGACCAGTGAAGTGACAGGAAAAAGTGGAATATACAAGTGTGTGGTTGCTCGTAATGTAGGCTTATTTATGTTAGTATAAATGTCACCTTCCCCTCTTATTCAAAATCTTTATTTTGCATAGGTACATTAGTGTTATCGCCTCACAGCAAGAGGTTCCCTGGTTCGATCCTCGGCTAGGGTGCCTTCTGTGTGGAGTCTGCATGTCCTCCCTGTGGTCGTGTGGGTTTCCTCCAGGTGCTCCGGTTTCCTCCCACATCCCAAAGACATGCTGTAGATGGATTGAACACTCTAAATTGGCCCTAGGTGTGAGAGTGTGTGTGTGTGTGTGTGTGTGTGTGTGCCTTCTGTGGAAGGTTGGGCGCCAGGCTGGCAACTCGACACTGTAAAACTCCACTGCCAATCATGAGCGGACATGTGATCCGCTGTGGTGACCCCTAACTGGGAAAAGCCGAAAGAAGAAGAAGAAGAAGAAGAAGAAGACACAAATGTACAGCAAGAGCAGTAGTTTACCTTGCATCTTGCACTACATGCCCTGTCTTTTACATAGGGAAGAATGAGCGTGAATTACAGACTAGGACTTATGAATGCACCTATGCAATAAAAAAGGGAGATAAAAAATTCACCTTAAGTAAATATTTAAAGGTGTGTACTAACTTTAAAAAGTTATTGTTTTTCATTTTGGAAAAGGTGCAGATTTCTGAGAAAAGTTAATGTTGGGAGAAAAGGCTAGAATACAGTGAATTGCATTGGCAGTTGTTATTAAATGCCGCTCAGACAATAAGGTTAAATTAATATATTCCTGTTAACAGTGTCTTACAATTAAAGGCACTAAACTTGTAACTTATTGTATATAATTGACTACTTAAGAATTTAGTTTTTTTACTACAGTTGTATTTTAATATCACAATAAGTTTTTTTTGTTTTTTTATATTTTTATATGTTATGAGTTTTAACAAGTAAGTTTTTATAGTTTAGCATTTTTTGAGCTGACTGTCTCTTTAAGAGTGGCTTACAGGGGTTTTCATTGGGTCTATATTATAGCATTGAACATTTAGGTTGTCAAACACCTAAACTTCAACCCCTAAACTTCGAAAGTTACAAACCAAGAATGGCCAATTACGAGAATTTTTTTACAGGGGAAAAATTTGCTTGGCCAGTGGAAAACAAAACATACTTTCAAACCCTAATCAAGTGGGGGGCTTTGCCCCCTACACCCCCCAGTATGAGGGGTGTGCCACCCACACACCTCGTGACTAAATATACCAACTCTGAGATCACTCTACATTGGGGAAAAGGGCAAATTCCCAATGATGGCCAAGTTAATTTTTTCTCTGTAAAAAATTTGCGTAATTGACCTTCGCTGTTTACTATTGGGTGAGTTACAGAAAAAATTACTCCTGAAGGTACTTGTAGCAGTATGGACTGGGGATAAAGGCATATCCCAGAAGACTGGATAATAGGCATTCTATTTCCAGTGTACAAGAACAATGGAAACATTCACAGCTGTGGTTAATTATGGACAATGATCTTTTCAATGTTGAATTTTATAGCTTGAAGAGCATGTTTTACGAATGTGGATACCCTGAGGAATTACTGAACCAGACTGGTATGATTTTTTGTGACAATGGAAGGAGCAGATTTATGAGACCTCGGAGGTCTTTTTATCTGATGGAACTTTCATACTGAAAAATAAGGGACAGCGCAATTCTCATACTAGGGAAGTGGTACACTTTGCTCTTTATTTGAGTTGTCAGTCATAATATATGGGTAAGACAGAATAAGCTTTATGTACAAGTATATATGAACATTGGAATGATATTAGACATGAAGAGTTGACAAATATATTGGCAAGATATGTTAAAAGCTGTAAGAATTGTAATATGTTTTTTTTTTACATTGAACATGTTACACAAATGATTAAGGGTAGTAACTAGGAATGTAAGTTAGAATATTGAGAAGTATTTTGGTAGTTACACCTTAATGCACCTTGTTTTCCTAGACTGACACATCTATAAGTAGCATTTTAAAATTACATTTAGCAAACTGTAGAATTTTTAACAATTTTTTTATTGCTATCACATTTTTTTTTTTTTTTGTTTTTTTATTTTCATTTTTATTCCAAAGAGTTCTTATCATGTTATTACACAAAGTAGCTGATTCTGATCATTTGACACAAAGAAGGTATATAAATTGTATGGTTTTATGTGGTTTAGGTATTCTGATGAAGTTCCTTACTATTTGGGAGAAAGCACATAACGTTCAATAAATAGAATTAGTTTTATGGGCAATGGTGTATTTTCTACATTTTTCAGTTAGTACAGAGGTTTCAA
The DNA here is from genome assembly GCF_019279795.1 of Protopterus annectens. Lineage (NCBI taxonomy): Eukaryota > Metazoa > Chordata > Ceratodontiformes > Protopteridae > Protopterus > Protopterus annectens. Next base: position 793,696,400 of record NC_056746.1, read on the forward strand.
ATTCCTGTCGCACTGCATGAAAGTGCTGAAGAGGGTGACTGATAAACAAATGCACAGAATATTGCAAAGTAAGATGGGAGATAAGCAGTTTGGGTTCAAATCAAGATGAAGCACAACTGACCTGATGTTCAGACTGAGAAAGATAGTGAAGAAGAAGATTTAGATGAGGAAGGAGTCCAAATAGGTATTCCTAGACTTAGAGAAAGCATAAGACAAGCTCCCAAGAAAGAAGATTTGGGCAGTCTTGTTTTGATTTGATGTCCTGGAAACATTGGTAGAATTAGTGCAGGCTATATTCAGGAACCCAAAGTATGAACAGTGCTCAAACTCACAGAGGGGCTCCCAATGGGAGTGGTTGCGCATCAGACCAGCTCTGAGCCAACTGATGCTCCTGCTGGTGATGGACAACATTAGCATACAGAGGGAATAAATCAGCAAAGCTGCTGTATGTACATGTTATGACTCTGATAAGGAATTGCAGCAAATGATAGGGGTCTGGAATGTAAAACTGAAGGCATGCGCAATGAAACCAAGTAAAGAAAAGATAGCTATCATTTCAGCAAATGGGGGAAATCAGAAGCCGCAGACTGAGAAAGTAAAGAAAATAGTGGAACAAACTAACAACTTCAAACATCTGGGAGAAATGGTTAAAGAGAAGCAAAGTATGAATAACGAATGCAGTTTTGAATCGGAGGTGCTGAAGCCAATCGGCACAGAGTGCATGTAACCATACCACTCAACTTGCCAGACCTCAAAATCATAACAGGGAGCAACAAAAATCATAGCAAAGGGTCCATAACCATAGCACTTAAATTTTACTTATGTGCAAACTCGCACTGTTAAGGATGGCGACTGACCCACAATATATCTTTCATACACACACACACAAACACACACACACGCACATGCGCACACACACACACTCGCTCTCTCTCTTTCTTTCACTACTGACTTGCATAGTCAGGTATAGATAGTTCTTGACTACTGTCATTCTTCATTTAATCCAGTTTCATATAAAATAATACAAAATAATTAATGTTCAAGGTACGCATCTTCATACCTTATTCTGTCTCCCTTAGTAGAAACTCATGCTACCTTGGGGAGTCTAGCTTCACTGTCTGAGGACTGTTGCAGGAAACTGCCTTTTCTGAAAAGTTGCATCTGTGTCTTTGATCAGTTCAAAATCCAAACAAATGAGCATTTTAGCAAATATGCCTGAAAGCCAAAAGTAGTTACTTCAGTGCATGGTCTGCTAACTATTTTCCAGCCATAAGCATACAACATTGGACTGTGGAATGGCAAAAATGTGTCAATTTGTTTGTCTTAACACAATTTCCAAGGGAGTGGTGTTAGTATGAGCATTCTAACTTTTGCCTGATAAACCTCCAGAACCATTTTAAAACCTTCATGTAGCAGTGTTGTAGAACAGACATGGCCCAATTAGCGCTGACTGCACTGCTTCACAGCAATCAAGCCACTATAGCTTGCACCAGTGGTTATGTTCCCTAGAAAAAAATAAGATGCCACAGGTCACACCAAAGATTTAAACAAGCCTCACATAGCCAAAGTGATGGGGGTAATATGGGACTCCACATCCTTATCACAACAACACCAGCTCATCTTCATCACACCTCCCATGCAACCACTGACAGGAACAGCTCTCAAACACTCACAGTCGAGATCCAGCAATGTGAACAATGATTTGACTATTCATTTCATGACTATCTCCAGAAAGTCAGTTTTTCATTAGCTCAGTGCCATGCTGGGGCTGAACCAATGAAAATGAAAAAAGGGACCAGAGGAGTAGCTGCTATTTTTAATCATTATATTGAAGTACTCTGCCAAAAGTGGAGCAGTTGAGAAGAATGTGTGGGTGACAATGGAATACCAAGGACTCTGAAAAGTAAGATGTACAAAACAGTAGTACAACCAGTAATTCTGTATAGCACAGAAACCTGAGCAACGAAGGCAGAACAGCTGAGGAAGCTAGAGGCAGTGGAGATGAAGTACATGAAACAGGTTGTATGAGGCACATTGTGGGACAAGCAAAGAAACCAAAGTAGATCCGCTTCAGAGAAAGTCAAAGAGAACAGATTACGATGGTTCCCATACATGTGGAGGACAGCAAAAGATGATATGGTGAAGCAGATTTGGGGGCATAAGAAAATAAAGACATCCAGCCAAGAGACACCCAAAAAAATTATATCCCTAAATGTGAACTAATACCTATTCATAACTTATATCTCCTTACTCTCCCTTCTTCACTCACTTTCTTACTTCTATCAATTTATCTCACCTGGCTTACTCTAAATATACCATAAGCCTGCTTTTCTTTCACTTTGTATTGCAATTCCTGTTTGTATTATACTAACTTACATTTAATTTCTTTATAAACTGGCTAAAATTTCTCTAAATATTAAATCATTGCCATATAACTTCTATCTATTCTTAACCAATGTTTTCATATTATATCTAATTTGTTATAATTATTTAAACTGTAGTAGTTTTTGTATTATTTTTAAAGATTGTAAAATTATTATTCGTAAAATGTTTTGTAATACTTTGGGCTTCTACCCTGACCCTATGTAGAAAACCGTGATAAAAGCGATTAGTGATGATGATGATGATGATCCAGTGCTGATATGCTCCCAAAAGACAGAGGGTTGTATTTTACAACTTTTTCACAACATTTTGATCCTATAGCAGCCTGACCAAAATCATGAGTGATGAACAAAAAAATCAGTGTTGTTTTTTATTTCAAGGAAGAAATAAGTTGTGTCCTAGGCTTAATGTTCAAAACTGACAAAACAGTAGTTCCCAATAAATTGAGAAGACAAATGCTTGTAAGGATTCATAAATCATTACCTAGAAATAGTTACTACCTTGTCCCTCCCCAAAAAAAAAAAGATAATTATCTTCTGTGTAACCCTCTGGTCTAAGACTGGGATGAACACAAAAGAATACATGTCCTCAATCATGCATTTGATGTTGTTGTCATACACATGCACACCATGCCTCACCCCTACCCCTAAAAAACAGCCACCATTGTACTGCACCTATCTGACAGACTGGGATGGCAATGAAAGAAGAAATTGTCACAATAGCATAGCATATTTCACCTTATTGCTGTCAGATACCCACACACACGCACACACACACACACACACACACACACACACACACACACACACATATATATATATATATATATATATATATATATATATATATATATACAACATTACCCCTAAAGGTAGCCACCTGTATGTAGGCCTGATGTTTGTGTAAAACTAATGTATCCCAACTTGTTCAAAGACAGTACACTGTACCCAGATGAGCTATAGTAAACTTCTTGGTGTGGGAAACACTGCAAGCATACAAGCTTCAAACAATGAAATTCAAAACAGTCTAAGTGCAGCTTTACCTCTTTACCTCACAGCTGTCACAGATTGTAAGTTTGTTGTTTCTTCTCTGGAGAATAAATGTAACCAAAGATACACAAATCTATCTAAATGTCCCACCTAACAAAGGCTTCCACCAACTCTTATCATTAACAGTGCCCTTTTGCACTTCCATTCTTCTTAGGGCTAGCAGTGCCTTTCATTGGGTTACCAGCCTTATAAACCAATCCCTACAAAGGTCAGCATTGTATTCTCCACTGAAAGGCTATATACACACTGGTGTCCATGAGTCTCCTGATCTTTTATCAGAAGTCTGATGCAACTTTGGCAAAATGATTTGGTTGCTAAGCACCTGCTGTTAGCTGTGATTGTTGCTATTCCCTCCATGATAGTCCATCCCTACCAAAAAGTATATATCTGCTCTCTTTGTGTTTACCAAAATTGGAAGCTAGCATCTCAACATCAGCAGAATGCTTTTTTCTACCATGTGCATTCACCATCTGAATGTTAAGATACAATTCCTTGATGGGATAATAAAGTATTCCACCATCATGTGCCTTGTTCATTATGAATGTGATAATTTTAATTGTTTCCTTCATTACCTAACAGCTTATCCGAATCATCAATTAAACTTCTTGTCACTATACAAGTATTAAACTCTCACTGGCACAATAGTTACCATTGTGGTCTCACAAGTGCTTCATTCTCCAGTCCTGTTTCTGGCTTGTGAGTCTGCTATGTGAAGTCCGCATGCCTGTCTAGTTCTTATTTTCTCCCTCGTTGTAGAGACAAGGTTTAGGAGAATAGGCCATCTTCGAAATTTCCTGTAGGTGTGCATGCCGTGTGTGTCTGTGTGTTTGTGTTTCTATCCCCTCAATAGTACTGGCTTCCTATGGTGAATTAGTTTGTCTTACACTGAGTGCCAGGATAGGTTCTGGCTCCTCATAAAACACAAATTAATAAAACTGCTATTGGAAAATGAATAAAGATTTTTATAGCACCTCCTGCCATGTCCAACCCCTTCCTCCTACATACATGCATACATACATATAAATATTTCAAGCACGGGCATTAATATCCTTCTAGCTTGCCAGTATATACCAAAACACTTGTTCCCATAATAAGTGTCCAGGCTGTTCTTAAAAATATCTAAACTAGTACTTCCTTTAATGTAATTTGGTAGTCTGTTCCATGCATCAGCTTCTCTCTCAGAGAACCAATTAGTACACTTCTCATTCCTACAGAATCTTCTACATAGGTTGATGATTATTTTGTACTCTCTGATAACCTCAAACATACCCAGAGGTAGCTGTCTATAAATGACCTATATACCCGAATAAGATTGCCTCTTAGATATCTATAAGAGACACTGTAGAAGTTCAGATATTTTAGTTTTTCATAATAACTTACATTTTCACATCCATGGATGCCATTAATATATTTCCTCTGTACTCTTTTCAGTTTACTCATGTTTGTTTTCTTATAAGGTTTCCATATTGTTATTCCATTCTCAAGTTTGGGTATAATGTAATTAACAATGACTTCATCATTTCTGATTTTCTAGACTTTATAAATCTTTTTATACATCCTATAACTATCATTGACCAATTGGTTGACATAATTAGAAAAACTCATAGCTGGATCTACCCATATACCCAGGTCCTTACATGAGTCTGCAATTTCAATCACTGTGTGCTGTATTACATTTCAGTTTATGTCTCTGAAATCTCATATGCTTAGTTTTTTTTGCATTTATCAGCATATTATTCTCCTGTGCTCAAATGGTCCCTTTAGTCAATTTCTTTTGCAGATGTGTGTTATCTGTAACACATGTAATCAGTTTACCCAATTTCAGGTGATCTACATAGAGACTGTAGAACACCTCAGATGAAAAGGTTAGGTCTAAAAGATACAGTCTAAACAAGTAAAGGCCTAGGAGAGAGCCCTGTGGGACACCCTGGCTGTAGCCAAGAATTTCACCTGTCCAGTTACTGTATGATACTTGCCATGTCCTATTTGTAAGTCATGCAGCTATCCTTCTTATCAAGAGTACATCAATACCTAGTTGTTCTAATTTATTAATCACTGTTTTTTTATGATCCTGTCAAATGATGAAGTTAAATCTATATAAATTATATCACAGCACAAATTTTAATTCATAGCTGCTATTATATTGTTATAAAACATCATGTAACAGGTGATAATATATCTACTTTCAACATATGCATGCTGATATAGGGTTTTAAGTCCCAACCTATCTAATTCTGACAATAACTTATCCAATATTACCTTCTCCATTATTTTTCCACAACACAAAAGTAGATGTGAGGGTCTATAAGGGTTTGGGTTTGTCCTACTTGCCCTTTCCCTTAAAGACAGGTTTAAGAAGCACATGTCTCCAGTCTTGAGGAATCTCCCCATATTTATATGAGCTAGTAAATAATAGATATAATGGCACTGTAAGTTCTTGCTGAAGTGATCTCAAGTCATTATTACTAATTTTGTCTCCCTGTGCTTTGTTTGGATCCAATTTGCACAGTTCTCTTTCAATATAATCTGATTTTTGATTCCATTATATGAGGTTACCTGGATGTCACTAGGACAATGTATTACCCCCTTTCTGGTGCTAAACTGTTTTGCATACGATTTTGTAAATACATCTATAATATATTGTGTCTGAGTTAATCAATTTGTATGTATTTACTCCTTTCATATCTTATATACAGTATATATAAAAAGGTTTCTTATATGCTCAATATCTTTATATACATTTTCTTCAAATTTTTCTTGATCTTGTCTCATACTCTGCTTATTTTGTCCAGCTTATTTATTTCAGTTTTCAAAGGTGTAGTTTGACCTGTCATCCATTTCTTACATTTTTTTTCTCTCACCTTAATCAGGTATCTTGTTCTTATGGAAGTATATCCCCCTGATGTTATATGCCTGGATCCTGATGTTAAACATTTTTTTTGATTTTTTGCACTCAAACAATTTCTCTTTCAAAACATTCCAAATTCCATCTGCAGTTTTTCCACTTCACTCCAGTTAGTTTTACATAGTGACTGTTTTGCTTCCATATAATCCTCATGTACAATGCATGCTAATGTTTTAGCTAGAGGTTTTACCTTTGTACCTGCTAGAAGATCATTTGCAGCTAATATTTTAATTGATTTAAAAATATATATTCGGAAACTTGATTTATCTTCATGGTTTCCTGCTTGCAATATGAGTATGTACAACAGTAGTTTACACAGAACCAGTGTATTTAACCAAAAAACCACTAACAGAACACTCAATATACAAATACAACTAGGCCAGTTAAATAAAGCTGCAACCACAAGAAAGATAATCAAAGCTTTAATAAAATCACTCTGACGCCTCGGCAAGAAAGGCTTCCAGGAGTTAATAATTCATAGCAAAAAGAACTCTGGTATATATAATACACACAATGAAATTCTTCTTCTTTTTCTTTCGGCTTTTCCCGGTTAGGGGTCGCCACAGCGGATCATTTGTCCGCTCATGACTGGCAGTGGAGTTTTACAGTGTCAAGTTGCCAGCCCGATGCCCAACCTTCCACAGAAGGCACACACACGCACACACTCACACCTAGGGCAAATTTAGAGTGTCCAATCCACCTATTGCATGTCTTTGGAATGCAGGAGGAAACCGGAGTACCTGGAGGAAACCCACACAACCACAGGGAGGACATGCAGACTTCGCACAGAAGGTACCCCAGCCGAGAATCGAACCAGGGTACCTCTTGCTGTGAGGCAGCAACGCTAACCGCTGCACCACCGTGGCCGCCAATACACACAATGAAATACAATTAAATAATTAAACAATTCACCTATCAAGTCCTTTATAAGAAAACTCTCCAGTTACACTTGTTGTTCAGTGTATTTAACCCTTCTTCATTACATCATACCTCACAAGTAGTTGAGAAGGCATGTGAATTAGACATTAGACATATTTTAAATCGAACTAATGTTCAAACATTTTGTAACATGTCTAGATTGGATTTGGTATTTTTGAATGATATTTGAGATGATAGTAATATCAGTGTTATGAAACTAGATAAGGGGGGGGCTGGTAATTATGAATATAGAAGATTATTCAGGATGCATGTATACTTTAATTATGGAGGAAACTTAGGAAAAGGTGTCCTGCAATGAAGTTAATATTGCTTATTCTAGAATAGATTTATATGCTGTTACAAGATAAAATTGCAAAAGATGAGTTTGATTATATGTTGAATAATAAGCCAGTGATTGTGGGTATTTTTGCCATTCTCAAAATTCATAAGTCTTTGAGAATCCACCTCTTAGACCTATAGTTGATGCCCCTAGGTCTAAAACTTATTTTATACCAACATTTTTGAACAATAGGCCGGTATGAAAATTTTAATTCCTAACTGTAAGAATTCTTGTGACTTTTTGTGAGTGAGTGAAGCTCAATTTGATGCAAATTGAGTTTTTTTTACTATTGATGTGCAAAGTTTGTATTCTGTTATTCCACCTGGGATAGGTATTCAGTGGTTTGCGAAATGTATATACAATTTTACTACATTACTTACTGACAAAATTAACACAATCACTGCATTAATGGAGGTAGTATTGAAAAATAATTATATATACTTTGAGCTACAATTTTTTAGACAAGCAAATGGGGTAGCAATGGGAGCAGCATGCACCCCCATTTTTGCAAATTTTGTAATGGCATATTGGGAAAAAGTGTACATGTTGAATAGTGAAATTAAGGAGCTCTGGTCCTTACACACAGGAATTTTAGATGACATCTTTATTATATGGATAGAAACCCATATTAGGTTGAATTAATTTATTGAGTACATTAACAATATAGTGGAGTTTTTGAAATGTAAGTATAATTTTAGTAAGAAAAGAATCATTTTTTTAGATACTGAGTTAAAGAAGGATTATGTGAACCAGAAGTATTGGTCTAAGATATATATATATATATATATATATATATATATATATATATATATATATATATATATATACATACATATATATATATATATATATATATATATATATATATATACAGAGAGAGAAAGAGAGAGAACCAACCCTCTTGAATTCTTTTTTACATTACAACAGCTGGCACCCCAAGCATCAAAAGAAAGCTGTTGTTAAAGGCCAGCTTGTTCATTAACAAGAATAATTACTGATTTTAAAGTGTTTTATAAAGAATGTGACATTCTAGCAGAAGTGTTTTATGAAAAGGGGGTATCCAGCTGTGTTTGCAACTGAAATTAAGGCAGACAGGCTGAGGTTATAACTAAGAGAAGGAGATTTTTTTTATGTACCAATTATTTTAATAGTAATACAAATATCAGTAATTCAAATCTGGTAACCTAAAAATCTAATTATGATAGCAATAAGATTTTTATTACCACATTTGCACAAGATAGCAGGGCTATCATTGATGTGTTGTATAAAAATTGGGCTCATTTGTTGGGAGATAGGAGCTTAATTAAAAAATTGAGGGATAAACCTAGTGTGGTTTATAAGAAGGACAGGTCATTTAAGAATCTTTTAGAGAAAGGATTTTGTTTCAAGGAAAAGCAGATATATGATTATTAAGGGTATGTATAAGTGTGGTTGCTGCACCCAGTGTTTTTACATTTTGTTGAAAGATAGTTTTCAGGTTAGAAATGACACCTTTACAATAAACAAGCTTTTTCCTGTAATTCAAAAATGGTTGTTTATTTGTCTCAGTGTATATTGTGTCCTGCATTTTATGTGGGGAAAAATTCCAGAAAGTTAAAAGAGTACATTTATGAACATATATTTGAAATTCATGAGAATAAAATCACCAATGCATTATATAAATGTACCGAAGAAGACAGTATGTATTATTTGGGGGTTTTAGTAATAGAACAAGTTGAGCCTGACCCAAAGGGTTGTATTATTAATGAGCATTTGAAAAAATGTGAAGTGCAATGGCAGTTGAGGCTGGGCACCAGTAGTTTTCCGGGGTTAAAAGTAACTTGTTCTATTAATTCAGTATTGAAATTAAAAAATTATGGAGTGTGATTCATTGGTTTTACTCTATGTTTAATAATGCAATTGAGCACTTTTTATTGGTTCATTTTCAGCATATGATTCTGTGTATTATCTATTTAAATGGGAGTTTTAATGGAGAATTAATGTTCTGATGTAATTTGGACAAAAAAGGAACAAAAGTGCTTAACATTTTCAATAAAGAATTTCCTAGTTAAATTGGTTGGTTGTTGTTCATGCAGTTTAGCAAGTTTTTGTGATTTTATTGTTTGGTCATTACTTGGCTTGGTTCTTGAGTCTGTTCTATACTTAGGTTCATAGGTGTTTACTAAGCTAATGGCCCTAGGGCCATTACAAGCCTAGCCATAAGAGTACCCTGGTGAGTAGAGCCACTGGAGTTATCCCACTGAGAATATTCTGTTTCCCATCCACTCATCAAGATTTCTCTTGAAGAGGGTCAGCGAGGTGCTCTGCTTGACATGTATGGGAAGTCTATTCCATAGCATGGGCAGTCTCTGGGTTATGAACCTGTCCCTCCAGCATGTTCTGTTAATTGTGGTAATGAGGTTGAGGTCTCTATAGCATGTGGTGCAGAGGGACTGGGATTTCATTAGATGTAGCATTTCTAACAGAGCTGGGGTCAGACAAGGCTTTGTAAGTCAAGCAGAGATCACCCCTAAGTAGGTGATATGAGACAGAGAATAGTTGGAGTTTTTTTATTCTGTCCATATAGGCAAGTGTTTAAGGCCTAGGATCCTCTTTGTGAGGTACTTTTGCGCCTCTCCAGTTGTTGCAAGTGTCTAGTGAGGTACATGCCAAATGGAGCATTGTGCTTGATGATTGGCCTAATGAGGGAAGAGTAGAGGGAGACAATGACCTCTTTCTTCCTGGATGCAAAACCCTTAGTAATGAGATGTGCCACACAGAAGGACTTTCTGACTACAGTGGCAATGTGGCGATCAAAAGAGAGGTTGCCGTCAATCAGTGTCCACAGATTTCTTATAACGCCTACTGTGTTCAGTGGACTACCATCAATGTGGTAATTCATGGGAACCAGCTTTTTCCCAAAGGGGATGACGACATATTTTTGGCATTAAGCTTAAGGCCATGCTTCTGACATCAGTTCTTGGTCTCAGTGAGGCCATTCTGTAGGATGTCAACATCACTTGGGGAGTTAATAATAGCTCCCGGCTTGCAATCATCTGTGAACTTTGTTAGCCAGTGTCCCTTTGTGTTGGCCTGGACTTCAGATAAGTAGATACCAAACAGGAGAGGACCCAGGACCAAACCCTGTGGGACTCCACTCATGATTAGTCATCAGTCTGACTTGGAGTCAGCTACTTTCACACTGTGGGTTCTATCTGTGAGCCAGTTTGCAACCCACCTAGTGATATAGGAGTTTATGCCTAGCTTATTGAGTTTTTCTATGATTCCTGAGTGGGGAATGGTATCAAAAGCCTTGGACAGATCAAGGTAGGCTGTATTAACCGCCTTGCCTTCATCCACAGCTCTGGTGACTGACTCAAAGAAGTTGACCGAGTTGAGCAGGCATGCTCTACCCTTCACAAAACCAAACTGTGTGGGATCCAGAGTCGGGAGATTCTGTATTTCCTTGTTTATTAGGTCCATGATGATGTGTTCCATAGCTTTGCATATCAGGCTCATCAGGCTAATGGGGCAATAGTTCCCAGGGTCTGTAGTCACCCATCCTTTGTGGAGAGGGATGACTGTAGCAGTGTACCATTCATTAGGTACAAAGCCTGATGTGAGGCTGTGATTGAACTGGGCGCACAGGTGAGGTGCCAGTTCACTCTGTAGTTCATGTAGAACACAGCCAGGGATATGGTCAGGTCTAAAAGCTGTAATCTTGGCCTTGGACAGTGCTGTTCTAACCTGTGCAGCAGTATTAAAGGGTGCCTGGCAATTTACTGGTATTGTGATTGGTCCTTGGGGGGGGGAGAGAGGGGTAAAGTTGACATTGAATCTATCAGCCAGTATATTGGCAATATGTGTTGGCTCGGTATAGGAGGTACCATTGTGCAGTAGCTCAGAACAAATCTGGATATTGCCGTGGAGATTCTTTACATAACTATAGAAGGTCTAGTGGTTGTCTTTACTCACTGCTGCAATTCTGTTTTCACAGCTAGCTTTAGAGGATTTAATGAGGGATCTCAACTTTTTGTTGAGGCTGATAAGGGAGTTTTTTCCAGTCTTGGGACTTCGCCTTATTCCACATCAGTTTCCTCCTTCTGTTGTAGAGTTTGTTTATTGCAGGTGACCACCAGATTGGCTTCCTTTTTTTGGAGGGGATTGTCTTTGTTCTATTGCATATGGCAAGATCCATGCATTTGTGTATGTGTTCATACAGTGCATTGGTGTATGATTCAGCAGTCATACAACTATTCTCCATTTGCATGGGTGCTGTGAAGTTAGCCACCTCTGTTTTTAGGAGCCCAAAGTTAGCTTTGGAAAAGTTTTTCATGGTGGATACCTTTGCGGGAGGGGGGGGGTGTATTTCCAAGATGATTAGTTTGTGGTCGGATCTAACCAGGGAGGAGCTGACTATTGGTGTAGAGCAACAGCCATCCATGTTAGTAATGACCAGGTCAAGGATGTTGCTACCTCTAGTGTGGGTAAGAACGAGCTAGTCCAGGGCATTGGAATTAATGAACTCCAGAAAATGTTGGGCAAGTGTATTGGTACATTAGTAGTTTTCCCAGTTAATGGAGGGGTAGTTGAAGTCACCTAGTAATAGAGTGTTAGGTTGAACCCTAATATTCTCCAGGGTGCTTAGGAACGTGGAGTGTGAGTCTTGGGACATGGTTGGGGACCTATAGCACGCTATGACCTGAATCGTTGTCTTACTCAATGTTAGCTGCACCTGAAGTATCTCTGATGCGTTATGTTGGGCTACCAGTCTGGTGGTGTGTGCATCCTTTATGAATATGGAAACACCACCTCCTTTGGAGCTTCGGTCCAGGTTCTGGGGCCGAAAGGTGTGGAATGAGTTATAGCCTGGTAGTGCATTGATGCTTTCTGCTGCCTTGAACCAGGTCTCTGTTACAGCGCAAATGTCAATGTTCTCCATTTTAAGGAGTGCTTCAAGCAAGTGCATTTTGAGATTTAGACTTCTAGCGTTGAACAGCATGACCCTCAGATTGCATTTATTTGTAGCTGTTACGGTGGTAATTTGGTCTTTGGAACACCACCTAAAAAAGGCACTATAGGGTTGGCAAGAGCCTTGGCCAGTATCCGGAAGCCCAGGGGTGACAGATGCAGGCCATCTCTGGCAAGGTCTGTCAATCATGTCATCTCAGGCAGACAGATACTGGATCCCCTTAGAATGACACTGTAAACTTAGCCAATTGTTGAAATCAATCATTTTCTTCTTGTACTGTGGTATCATTCTGGGTGATGGTAGGATGCTGCTCAGGGCTAGGGTCATACCCACCTGGGCTACAGAATCTAAGAGCTCCTCCATGTCTCTCTTCATGCAGTCCATGGAGGTATGCCTCAGATCATTCACACCCACATGTACAATGACAGAGTCATATTTGTACCTGTTGTTGAGGGACCTGAGTGTGTGCATTATGTGACAGATCCTGGCACCTGACAGGCAGCTGACTGTTACTTTCTCCTTATTCAACCTAGTGAGTGGGACATCAGTGTGCCTCACTATCGAGTCACCTATGACTAGTGTGTTGGGCATGCTGTTTTGCCTTAGGGGCTTTGGTTGAGTGACACACTGTTTAGGAGAGTTATGTGTTTCATGATTAGTGTTGTGTTGTGGTGGTTGAGTTCATTTCTGCCTTTGTAGGTCACTGCTGCTTGGGTAGATTTTTATTGAGAGCCTCTGCGAAGGTGGGTGTGTGGTTTGTGTTTTTATGTGAAGGCAGCGCTGGTGTGTGTTCTGGAGGGCTATGTGTTCTATGTGGTGTGATGCAAGTGTTGACCTTCTCCTCTTGACCAGCTATTTTGGTCTTGGCTGGAGAGTGCGTGGCTTCCAGTTTGGATATATAAGTGCATCTCTCACACGTCTGAGTGTTGAGAGGTAAGAGGAGAGGGTTGTCGGTGTACATGAGGCAGTTGCTACAAAAACACAGAGCTTAAAATAAGCCTGATGCCCATAAACATTAAAGTGCCTGCGAAATATCCCAAATAACATACCAACAAAAGGTTAAAAATGTCACATAGACAAACCATTCAGTAAAAACTGCAAGAAAATTCCAACCAGAGTCTTTACTCTGTAATACCTTAAATTTCCTGTAGTAGAAGACCATGGGATATATGCAAATGACCGTTAAAGACATACAGCATTTCGGCTACATGGCTTTAGAATGCCAATGTTTAATGGCATACTCAACTCAGTGACCGGTATCAACACAAATCTCAAAATACTGAATCCAAATGAAAAGGAAAAAGCAACCCCATACACTCCACAAAAAAAATATTGAAAATAATATAAGATCTCTATGGACAAGTAGAATTGGTTGAACACTCAATAAGTTAAAACATTGCATTGATAAAAATAATAGTTTTTCATTCATAAAAACGCATTTAAATCATAAAAAAAAATAAAAATATGAATTCCATAAATTATTATGTTATACTTTATAAGACAATAATCTCAATATAGTATATTGCTTATTATAGTATAATATGATTGGTACATATGACTCTGAAGAAGTTTTAGTTATACATGGATGAGAACAATTAATCTTATATTATTTTCAATAATTTTTTTGTGGAGTACACAGGGTTGGTTTTTCCTTTTCATTTGGATTCAGTATTTTGCCAATGTCTAATGACCAGAGTACAGTTCTACTCCATGAAAATGATTTACTGCACCGTATGGACTCCCAAATAAGTCTCCCCTAGAAAATATAACTTATAAGTTATAACAACTTTGGAGTAGGGTATATTTAGTATTTCACTGAGATTAAGAATTACCCTCCACTCCTATTTGATGGTTATTTTAGAATACTTACAGTTTGCAAAACATTTTTACAAAATAATATTATCACCAAGCAGTGATTCAGGAAATACCAGTGAACCATTCTCTACATTGTGAACTGCTGTGTTTGGATTATGCTTGTGTGAATTAATATTAACAATAAATACATAGTAAAATATTACCTTCACCTAAATATTTATATGGGTAACACACATATTTGGTTTATTTATCATGCTAATGAATTATTATTATTATTATTATTATTATTATTATTATTATTATATGCAATACGTAGGTATCATGTTGTAGATGTAAGTTTTGTTTTTAAAATCTAGCCAATGAGTTATTGTGTTTTTACCATGTACCATAAATGTTCACTTTCTACTTCCACAGTGTGAAATACAACTAAAGTATTGTATGTGCTGACATGCATCTATATTATTAATAGATAGAACTTGCCAAATAAATGACTTTTCTCCATGGATTTTCATTGAAAAATTTTATTTGCTTGTCCAATTAATGAAATGCAATAAATAAATTATTAGGAATGCTGGAATGCTGTGCCAGTCTTTGAAACCACACATCTCAGAGCTGAAAAGACTGAGGTTAAAGAGAGAAAAGTGAGAGCAGATTCAATTCCTTGTGAGTATGAGATGAGACATAAGCTACTATTAACTGATATTTGATGTTACAGTGTTTTGGTAGACAAAAATATAATAGCAGCTTTCTATATGTCAGAAAGGCACCAGACACACGAGAAAGGCTGTCAAAATAAGAAAGACAGAAGGAGATTGGATAACCACAAGTTTTGTGACAACACAAGCATAATCAAAATAATCTAAGAGACCTTTATTAGTGACTATGCTTCGTAAATACAGCATCTAAGTAAATTCTTCTGACAAGGGAATAGACTTGCAGGTGTTATTTATCTATCTATCTATCTATCTATCTATCTATCTATCTATCTATCTATCTATCTATCTATATATCTATCTATCTGTCTGTCTATCTATCTATCTATCTATCTATCTATCTATCTATCTACCTATCCAGTTTGGTAACTGGGGTAGAGCACTGATCCAAATCAGACTCAGCCTGGACAAATATAAATGGCAATAGACAAGCAAATTAACAAGACATTTTATGAATACAAACAAAATGTTGTGTGCAGATAGCAATAGCAGTCATCATAATACAGTACACAGTACAGAGGACAACAGGAAGGGATGGTTAGAGTAAGGAGGAAGAAGAAGAGAGTTAAATAGTGAATGAACAGCGCACAAAGTATAAAAGATAACAAAAGTAAAGGCACATATAAATTAACTATATACAATATATACAATGTAGAAGAGCTATCATATCATATAAGAGGCTGTGGTGGTGCAGCAGTTAACGTTGTTGCCTCACAGCAAGAGGTTCTCCGGTTCGATTCTCGGCTGGGGCACCTTCTCTGAGTAGTCTGCATGTCCTCCCCGTGGTTGAGTGATGCTTAAAGACATGCAGGTAGGTGTGTGCGTGAAAGGGTGTGCCTTCGTTGAAGGCTGGGCATCGAGCTGGCACCTCGGCACCATAAAAATCTACTGCCAATCATAAGCAGACCGGTGTTCCGCTGTGGCGACCCCTAACCTGGAAAAGCCAAAATACATTACTAGAAGAGCTATCATATATTAGTGTAGGGAAATAATGTGAGAAAGACAAATGTGCCTGACTGGTGAAGGGTAGAGTGTGGAACTAGGTGCTGTGTCCACAGCGGAAGCATTTGCAAGCTGACTCATACTTCAAATGATCTTTAAGCCGTGCATGAAATGATGGGTATGATATTAGGTCTTTAAGGGTAATAGGGAGGGATTGACACAGTTAGTGAGTTAGTGCAATGAAGTCTGGTTCTGGGACATTGAAGAAGTGGATCAGAGTGGTTAAGACTGGAAGGTCAGCTGAAGAGGATGGAAGCAAGAGAACAACAGTGGTGTTGTTTGAGGAGCAGGTAGAGTTGGAATCCAAGAAGCAGGTTGACGCATGGCTGGACAGGTAACCAGCAGGCTTTACTAACAGTGATGCAATGATACTCACTTCTAGGTTAGGGGGTAATGAAATGGCAGCTAGAGTTGCTTATACTTTGGATGGTAAACTAGTTTTTTCTTGGATGCTGCAGCAAACAGTGGAAGCCCATATTCAAGTTGGGAAGTAGAATGCCTTTGCCTATTGCTTTCTTGGTTTGTCTGGAGAGAAAAGGGGACATTTTATAGGACCAAAATAAGAGAGAAATAATTTTCTTCTGTATTTGCTCTAGGTGAAGTTGAAATTTGAAAGCTCAGTTTGGGCTCATGCCACATACCAAGGAGATGACTTGATCAATGGGATTGTCCAGATGATCACGAATAGGAAGTGATTGAGAGTTTTTCTGCTGTTTAGTGGAAGAACCAAACAACATTACTTTAGTTTTGGAAGTGATCAGCATTAGTTTTTTTTGTTATTAACTCATTTGATAAGGAAATGAAAGTCTGCTTAATAGTTGTTGTTGTTGTTGTTGTATGGCCAAGGATGTCAGGTTTGAGTGAAATAAGACAATGTCATCTGCATAAAGTAAGAGAGTAAGATGAGAGAGGTCAAGCGGCAGTTAAGGGGAGCCAGAATGGGGCCCTGAGGGGCTTCTTTATGGAGAAGGGTGGAAGCAGAGAGGGTATTCTGAAACTGAACAGAGAAGTACTAACTGGAAAGATAATTTTTAAACCAGGAAGCTCTGTCTGGTGAATTTCCAGTTTCAGTTAGGTGATCTAACAGAATGTTATGGTCAGCCAGATCAAAAGGTCTGGTGAGGTCAATAAGGTTGGTTCCAGTGAGGAGGCCTTTGTCCATAACCATGAGGATGCTATCAGTAAGTGTCCAGAGTGCTGTAGAAATGCTCATGCCAGCCCAAAAGCCATGCTCATTCGAAGATAGTAGATTATATAGAGAGATATAATGGGTAAGTTGCCTGTAAACTTATTTTTCAAGGATTTTACCATGTGTGGGAAGAACTGAGATGGGACAGAAGTCAATGGTGTCAGATGGGTTCGTTTTTTTGGGAGGGGTTTAACAATGGCTGTTTTCTAGATATCAAGTATGATGCCTTGAGTTAGGCAGATATTATAAATGTAAAGAAAGGGTGGGACTATAAAGTCCTTACAGAGAAATAAGAAGCATTTGAGAACATTGTCAGGACCAGTGGGTGAGACCATTTTTTAGTTCTTTAAGTAGTTTTGATTGCTTTGAAATGGAAAGTGGGACTATACGGGAAGAGAGAGAGGTTAGAGGAAGAGAAGGGGTTCTTAATGGAATGAGGGAAGGGAAGTGTACTGAAGTGGAAGCTGAAATCAGCTGCTGTGATGTGAGATGTGGAGGAGTGGGTGTTAATAATAATGGCGGCAAGAGAACAAATGGGAGAGGAAGGAGCAGTGGTTAAGGAGGCTACAGCTGTTGGGGCATCACAGCAGTTACTGCCACTGAATGCAGTACTTGGGGTGTTAAAGACTGAACTATTTCAGTAAGTGTGTTGATGTTTTTTCCATATCTAGAAACTTGTTTAAGAGAAGATGAATTAAAATCATGAATTGCTTTCACATTTGTTATACAGTGGGATTGATATTTCTGGTGAAAACGTTTTCAGGTTTGGTCCCTGAGTTTATTGTTAGATTTTTGATCTTAGCATAATTATGCATTAAGTCTACCTCTGACCCTGCATGTGTGGAGGGGAAATATTTTTCCTGTAGAGACGGATTAAAAATTGAGAATGTGTGTGGCGGAGTATAGATGTGGTGGTACTAGTTAAGAAAAAACTGAGGATTATTGATGGTTCTGATTGCAGGTGATGTGAAAAGTTTTGTTTAAAAGATCTGTAAGAGATGATTTAATTCTTCTGGTGCTGAAGGTGATTAGAAGGGTTCCTATTGAATTATCAACAGCTTAGGTTGTTGAATGCTTAAACATCAACACCTAAGCGTCGAAAGCTTACAATCGCGAATGGCCACATAATCGAATACTTTCCTCGAGAAAGAATTTACGTGGCCGTTATCAGGGATTTGCCCATTCACCAATGTAGACCGAGCTCAGAGTTGGTATATTTATATAGATATATATATGTATATATATGTATATATATATATATATATATATATATATATATATATATATATATATATATATATATATATACACCAAACAACAGGTTAATCCTATATTAAATCTTACTTTAGATGGTCCATCTACCTCCATTCCACCTAACAGCACAGGGAATGTGAGTGAATTCATGGAGCTTCTGAAAGTTTTGGAAAATGATTTATATAAACTGCAACATTTAATTTGGCAACACCGGCATTTTAAGGCATGTATTCACTATCACATAGTCCCTCGTGGCATGCGGGTGTTGTGCATGCCTACGTATGGGGACACCCATCCCGACCTGTTAAAGAGGTGGCAAAGTCTGAATACTGATGTCGGCTTCCAATATATGTCTCTTTTGAATGACTATTTTTCTCCTATTGAGAAAGAGTTGACTTAAAAGGTGGAGGCTCTGAACAGAGATCTATCAGCTCGCTTCCAGGGTGAAATTTTCTACAATATGTTGTCAACCCTGTATGTGAATGCTACTTCTTATGGGAACAGACTTCAACAGACTTAACAACAAAAAATCCTACGTGACTTCCGAGATTTTTCAGTGAGTAATGTTTTCATATAGCCCAGGTCTGTTGCTAATTGTAGCGGCAGTGAAATTAGACCTACACATCCTACTCATGAAGCTACTATTGTTTCAACTGCTGTAACAGCTCCTGCTACTAGCTCTTCAGAGGTAACGGCTTTTGGTAGTAGTAGCAGTAATGATGGTCAGACTGAGGATGCCATGGCTGCTACTACCTCTACCTCTGTTACTTCTGCTCACTTTATGGGACTGCCATCCCTTTCAACTCCTGGACAAACACCACCGCCAAACCAATTGGGCTTTCATGCTACAGTGCCTGTAGATATGGGAGCGAGATCAAAGACTATGGCTCCTATAAATTTGAATAGTTTTTTACCTTTACCCACAAAGAATTAGGCAAGGTCACCGATGAGAGGGTCCAACTGGGGGTGACGGAAAAGGAAGTTTTCTGGAGACAACAACAGCATGGATCAATGAATCAGAAAGTGAATGGACTAGTGTTTAACTTGTCTAATTACACCCTCACTACAGCAGAATGCACTCTATTGAATAGAGGTCTCTCCTATATTCCTTCCACAGGTATTAATTTAACAGATCTACTCTTAGATTTTAGACTTTTTGGCAGGAATTTAGCTTTAAAGCTTATGTATTCTAATGATTACTCTGTGAGTACTAATAATACTGACATTGGCCCTAGGCTAAGATGAAAGAGTGTTTTTTGTCCAGTTATTCCAACACATGTTGATTGTTTTCTCAAATTATGTGAGCATGATTTTTATGACTAATTTTCCAAGGGGGGTCGAATCAAAAACTCTTACTTTAACATGTCTAATGAAGAATGTAGGGTGCTTTTTTCGCTACATACAAATAATACCCTAGCTATTAGACCTGCAGACAAGGGTGGGGGTATTGTTCTTTTAGATTTTTCTAGCTATATTGATGCTATGTCAACTATGTTACAGGATTCCCACACCTATCAAATGGTGGACGTTTAATTTTTGGATAGAACCATTAGAAGTGTTTGGGATAACCTGTATGATCTTCTAATGTGTAGACAGATCGATTTTGAACTTTATTCCTACTTATGTGTTGAACATCCCCTGGTTCTTTTAATCAAAGGCTTGCCTAAGATACACAAGTCTTTGACATCTCCCCCTATGAGACCGATTGTATCTGGCAGTGGCTGAGTGACTGAGACCATGTCGATTTACATTGAGTATAAGCTAGGCCATTAGTTAAAATGATTCCTACTATATTAAAAGACACTCTTCAACTTTTGGATTATATTGAGATCTATAATAGTAATTCTATCAACCCGAAATGTATTTTGGTTACTTTAGATGTTAAGAACTTGTTTACCTCTATCCCCAATGATTTTGGCTTAGAAGCCATTAGAGAGATTCTCACTGACTGTGACTGCATATCCAGTGAAGAAACTATGCTTATTACTATGCTTCTTGATATGGTATTGACTAATAACATCTTTATTTTCAATGGGTAAATGTATCTGCAGCGTTGGGGTGTCGCCAAAGGCACCCCTTGTGCGAACGCCTATGCTAATCTTGCCATGTATCACTGGGAGAAGGCTTTTCTATTTGACCATCCTGGATTTTTGAATATCTCTCTCTATAGACGTTTTGTCGACGACATCCTATTTTTATGGAGAGGTGATGAATTGAGCTTAAATAACTTTGTTGTATATTTAAACTCTACTACTCATTTCCTTGAGTTTAGTATGACCACTTCTTGCATCTCTGTAGATTTTCTAGATGTTACCATAGATCAAGGCCCTGCTGGACTATTAACTACTAGACTGCATTGAAAACCCTGTTGGACAAATGCTTTATTGCATTTAACAGTATGCACCCTAGAATGATTTTTTCAAACATTGTTAAGGGCCAGTACCTTATATTGAAGAGAATCTGTAGAGATCCATTAGCCCTAACATTACAGTTAGATGAACTAGACAAGCTATTCTTGCAGAGAGGTTATAAGAGATCCATTTTGGTAAATATTAGAGAAGAAGTAATGGGTATGAGTGTTCCTTCAATAAGGAATCAGATACATTGTAATAATGGCAATAGACTTCACTTTGTGACTACTTATACAGGTGATATCGGTCGTGTAGTGGAAATAGTGAAACATAATTGGCATGCTCTGCTACTGGACCCAGCCACTGCCAGATTGGTAGGGAATTTCCCGCATTTCACGTACAGAAATAATAATACTCTGAAACGCATTTTATATAAGGATGTAATGGGGTGTTCTGCTAGGAACCAGGAGTTAGATAGGGATTTGATCCCTGGGACTTTTCCATGTAAGCGCTGTAGGATGTGCAGTGTTATCACTACTACACAAAACTTTGATCATCCTGTCTTAAAGTTTAAGTTTGTCCCTAGGTTTGTTGCCACTTGTAATAGTGTAAACCTGGTCTATCTTGCTTCTTGTGATTGCTGTACCTGCTTTTATGTAGGCAAGACTACACGAAGGTTAAAAGACAGGATTTATAACCACCTTTATGATATCAGGAATCAGAATCAATAAAATGCATTAGCTAAGCATATAGTTAGTTTCAATACTCATACGTTTAGCTTTAGAGTTTTACAACTAGTGCCCATTAACATGAGAGGGGGCAACTTAAATAGTCAAATAGAACTGGTGGAAGTCAAGTGGATTTTTAGACTTCGTGCTCATATATTTCCAGGGTTCAGCGCCCTTTGAAATAAAATAAAAATATAACAGCATTGAATGGAACCATAAAATAGAAGAAAATGTGAAATAGTTAGCTATAGTGGAATTGAAACAACACCATAAAATACATAACGTAAACATAGAACATATTATACGATGTTACAATGGTGTATAGACCTCTTTGTTGTTGTTTTTGTTATTATTATTTTATTTCATTTTATTTGATTTGATTTGATTTTGTGCTTATCTATTTATATGATGCACATTTTGATATATTTTATATCTATATATTGCTTCACGCTTCATGTTTTTGACAATGTTGCTTTTATATGTGTGCACCTACGCATATGTTTCTTTTGTTTGTGTAACATGAAATGTGTTTTAAACATCTCTAGTCAGTATTTGCTCCACTGCCTAAAGGGTTAATTAACTAATTAATTAAAACTATGCAAATCTGATTGGCCAACATTATTTTAAACTTGTTTAAATTAAACTGACTGTTTTTTCTTTGAGGTCTGATGAAGCATGTTTTTACATGTGAAAGCGCTTATCCATTGATTGTACAATAAATTTGTCTATTTATTTTTAAGCCTGGTGGTCCTGCCTTGTGTTTCGTTTTGGGTTTTTGGAATTTTCGTGGCTTGGACCTTTGGGTAGCAGGATACCTGTTTGCTTTATTAGTTGGTATATTTAGTTAGGGGGGGCAAAGCCCCCCCACAATGTTTGCATGTGTTTCTTTATTTTGTTTACGGATGACCACGCAAATTCTTTCCCGAGGAAAGAATTTGATTATGTGGCCATTCGCTATTGCATGCTTTCGACACTTAGGTGTCGATATTTTAGGATTCAACAACCTAAGCTGTCGATGATATGATATAGACGCAATTAGAATGGGGAAATGGCGTTGCTCTTAATCCTGCATCTCCAGAACTGACCACAAAATCAAAAGTAATGAAGGATTAATGGTCACATATCACGGTCACTTTTTAAAAAATTGTGTTACTGACTTAGAAAGTTGACAAAAAAGAGAGCATGGATTAACATGCATGCTATGAGGTAAAACAATTTGTCACTTTAATAATTGTTATTATTTTTATTGGAATCCACTACCTTTTCTCAAAAAATCATAGCTTTTAAAAAGTCACTGAAAATTAGGAATTTTTGAGAGGTATGGACAATGGTCAGTTAAGACAATTAACAAGACAGAGCCAAATCCAGTAAGGCTGCACTGGGTTGGGGAGGGGTCATTTGAATGATACTGCTAGGGAGGTTTTGGTAAAGTGGACAGTGTTGATTGCTCAGTTATTGTAGTTTAGAATTACCCAGTATTAGGACTCAGGATGTGGAACTATGGTATCATCAATTTGGAATACTATACCTGAGCAGGAGGGGTGGAATGTAAATGGACTCCCCCGAAGTGTACTCATTTACTAACCAGTTGAACTCATTGCTCAAAATAACACCAGAAATGGCCTTGTACTTCAAAGTAGTTTATGGTAAATATACAGTTTTCAATAATGATGATTCTGTTACTGGCATAATATCAACATTTCCGAGTTTAAGAAAGTCTCTAATTTATCAGATTTTTTGTTAATGCTATAGACTTTCAAATGACCAGTACAGATGCATATGTAATAAGGGATAGTTGGTATAAATAAGGCAGTAAGAGAAGATGCATCATGGAGAAGTGTAGGTTCAATACTGCCTATCATGCAGAATCTGAAGCAGTAAGGCTATGTCATAAGAGACATGAAAAAAGAGTATGCATTTTGATATATATTCCTTTTACATTGAAGACAGGAGTGAGCAGTCAGAGGGAAAACTAACTTTAAATTGCCTGAAAGGCACATTTCAACTTTGTTTGTTAGGTTTGTTGCAACATTTTTATGCCACTTCCTACAGGAGGTAACTTTAAGCACAGCTACAGAGGGAACCTTCTGCTTAGTGAAGAAAATGTAGCTGGCATTCATCTGTTTATATTTCTTTGTTAAGAAGCTTGATTTTTATTAAAATTCTGTCAGCCCCTATTATTACTGTGAGTGGTTAAGAAGTCAGGGTAGGAAGTGGTGTCAGCCAATCAGAATCAAAGGATGATATAAAGCATTGTATAATTGGGGTGAAAAGGTGACAGACAGCAGGTTATGAGAGTAGATGTACAAGGGTGATCAGGGGGTTCACTATAGAATCTCGAAATACTAAAATCCCGAATTTCAGTATTTTTAAATTCTATAGCCGAAAGCTTTAAATCCCGAAACCCCAGAACCGCGAAATTTAAAATCATGAACCTACACTACAAATATACCGCACACATACACATACACATACACACAATGTCCCCCCACAATCAAACATACAGTCCTGCACTATAGACAAGCACACCCCCACACCCCCCCCTACTTATATATACTAATTCCGAGATCACACAATCACACACACAAAGGGAACTCACACCCACACATTTCACAGCCCCTTGCACATACACATCACAGCCACAACACACACTAACATACACTAAAGGCCCTAACCAACACACTTACACATACATACTTACCTGAACTTACACCTATCCATTCACACACCGCAACACCAGAAGCGCTATTTCAAAATCTCAGAACTTCTGGATTTTGAATTTCACACTTCTGGGGTTTCGTGATTTAAAGCTTTCGGCAATAGAATTTCGAAATACTGAAATTCGGGATTTCAGTATTTCGAGATTCTATAGTGAACCATGATCAAGGGGAATTAATATATGCTAGTGGGTGTGTGCTATAGGGTAGTCAACAAGTGAATAAAAGTTGCCAGAACAGTGTAACCAAGCAGATAAATTTGTAATTACTTCAAACCCACTTCAAAACTTTACTAAAACCGCACCTAAAAACATGCTGACTATGCCCTTGCAACTCCCACTCTAATATCACCCACCCCATCCAACCACTACCTTTCTTTCCACTCCACTAACTACCTTGATTATAGCAAGCTCAGATGCTCATAAGCCTAGTACTTATTATACAGCAGGAACTTCTTATTGTAACATTTGTTAATGTCTGTTATGTACTATACAGATAAAGATTCTAGTTGTCTACTGATGCACTATGTTCTTTATCTGTAAATATGTTGTAAGCAATTGCTACGTTAAATTGTTAATCGCTATGTAATCTAATGTGACTACTGTCTGTTTATTTTAACTGTGGAGCTTTTCTCCCCGGCCTCCACTGAAAATGGACCTACGTCCAGTCGGACACTCCCGGTCAACAAATGTAAATAAATAAATAATGTGCAACTGCTCATGGTACCTGTGATAAATCACTAACTTAGTATAACAAAACAAATACCTGCTATGGTAGAGTTTGCAAGACTCCACACTGAGAACATAAGATATAATAAAACACTGACAGAAAAAGACTATACGCATACCTGCTCTGCCTGAGTCTTGAAATAAGTACTGTACATGGTAGCTACTATTCCCCTTTTCTTCCTCTCCCCCTAATACCCTAAGATTTTATTTTAAAATGCTCCACAAGCTTTGGCCACTAGCATTCATTCCAGTGAATAGTTCTACCTAGCTATTGCCCTGCGGATGAACAATATTAAGTAGGTAGTGTCTATTAATGTTTATTTATGTAGACACATGATGCATTTCAAAGGAGAGCATCTAAAAAGTCATTTGGATCTGAAACAACAAATGCCAGGAAGGAGAATCATATAGAATATAATATCTGAAGGCAGGATAAATGCAATTAAAATAAAAAAAACTCAATTACGTAAAAGGCTTATACTATGCAAACTAATGTAACATCTTCAAAAAAAAAAAAAAAATGAAACATTTTCTGAAAACAAGGGGATATAACATGCATACAGCAAAAGATAAGGTAAGGGATAAAAAAGGAATATTTCTTCACAGAAAGAATGGTGAATATGTGGAAAAGACTATCAGCAGGAATATTCAGTATGTCTGTGGCTATAGAATTTCTGTTTGAAAACACACGCTACAAGAAGAAGGTGAACAGAATAAGGAAATGCCCCTCTGTGAACCAGAGATGAATTCCAAAGATGAAATAAGAAATTCAAACCAATGTGGAGCTAAACAAAACGATCCTTTAATAGCACATAAAAATCAACATGCACAAAGCACCTCAGACTCAGTCTGAGGTGGTTTGTGCATGTTGATTTTTATGTCTTATTAAAGGATCATTTTGTCTAGCTATGTGTTTGTTTGGATTTCTTATTTCATGAAGGTGAACAGAATGTTGAATTTAAAAAGAATTGTCGAGACAGCAGTAGGCACGGATCTAAGCTGGGAGGATGGGCTGAAACATTCTCATGTAACAACATAGACTATACTTCTACCATTACCACAAAAGGCTAAGGAAATTGCATACCTGTACAACAAAACAACAAAATCATAGACAGCCAGTAAGTTCAAGAAGACAGAAGGCATAGTGGATTTAAAAACATATATGAAAAGACATCAATAAAATAAACTGAAAGTTTAACGGTCAAAGAAGAAAACAACTACATGGAATAGACATAAAATTAGAATATACGCCCTAGAGATGTTTATGTGTGCCTGTACAGTGAAGTGGAAATTCTATAACAGAAAGAACTACTGAAACATTTACTCTGTATCACAGGAATACAAACAGAACACTTATTTATGAGGAAATAGGATATACAATATCCTTGTGTCATTACTTTTTGATAGTGTTCATCTATTTGACATAAAGCTATTTTCTCTATAATAGTGAGTTCAAGTAATGTAAAGCAGGACTGCATTATTGTTGCCAAATTTTCCTTACACCATTTGCATTCATATTTAGCTTCTAAGTCATTTCTGAAATTTTTTCCCTAAATGAAGGATAGTTGTACTAATTCCTAACAGGATCAGGTAGCTGTTAATGATGGATGGAGACATTTTGGAAAAGGCTTTTTTTCTATTGACAAATTGAAAGACGGTCTTACTCAAAAGATAGCAACTATCCTAAGTAAGTGAATACAGGGAATATAAGGATATTTTTAAATCCATTTTGTTTGCAATGAAAGTCAATGATTAAGGTACAGCAGTAGGTTAATGTAGCAAGCAAAAGTATAGTCTGGCTACAGCAGGGAATCAGTTTAAGTCTGGAGAAATTGGGCATTATGAAATGAAGGTGACAAATGAGATAAGGGGACTGACGCCAATAGCTCTCCTGGCTTCAAGAGTTAGCAGATGAGAGAGTTAGCAAGCAGATTTAGTTGCTTAATTTGGTGGTTACTTCAGTCTGAGTTCTAAAGGAAAGTGTAGGGCCAAACCAGATAGCATATTTTTGTTGTTATATTTGTGAAATGCTAGCATTATGTGGGTCTAAGACTTCAATGGCTTTAGCATCCTTTAATTTTTGGGTGAGTCCCAAATAACATTGGAGCTGTTTTGTCTGAATGTATTATTATTAACCACCTGGGGACCTAAACCAGTCCACAGGTGGTTAAAATCTTTTTTTTTCAGACCTTTTTGTACATTCACGAAAGACTATGGTTCTAGGTCAAATAATGTCATTAGCTTAAATGTTATGTTCAGAAGTAAGAACTCTCGAAGTAGACGTTTTATAAATAAGAAGAATAGAATGATACTTATAATGTATATTAATATTAATAATATTAATGCATTATAACAGGCCCCTTGAGTATGCTTACTTCATGTTAGTCAACATCATAGGAAAGATTATAAAATATAATCTGTGGAAGCATTCTTTCAAGTAACCGTTAAACTGTCTGACCAAGCTTTCACTGAAGCTAGTGGACAGTACTCAAGTGTATCTAATTAGGAGGAATATTCATCATTTTGACTCTTAAAAAGTCTATATTCCTCCCAGTTCCACATTGAATGAGTCTGGCACACATTCAGTGTTAATAACATTTTTAACTGATATCCATGGTAATTAATACTAAATCATTTTAATTCATCAAAAGAATGTTTTATAAGTATAAAATAACATATTTTAACAATCCTGTGAGTTTCCTACTTAAAGTTGTTTGTGGGCTGTTTATGAGTGTTCCACATTTTGCTCATGTTCCTCATTATGAGAGATAGTGTTTCTCATTTTGAATATGGAAAGTTGAGAGCTAAGTAGTGGACTGTAATGTGTTGAGATGTTGGTGATGGACTAACTTAGATATCTTTTCATATCAACCAAAAAAACACCAGTTAACACCATTAACAGACCTTTCATGCGTATCTGTGCAGATGGAGTCTGTAACTGAAAATATTGTAGTCAAGGTACTATAGCAATGATGCAGAAACCATGCTGATAGTTTCAGAAATACCATGTTTTCTGTCATTTAGCATCTGGTTGTCTAGATGATACTAAAGTGTTCACACAGTAATTCAGTATAAGAATACCATAGACTAACACAATGATTATTTCTTAATTCTCCCAGAATTGCTGTCTTTTCTGATTTATTATACATCCAGTAGTATATGAGAGCATACGCAAACACACACACACACACACACACACACACACACACACACACACACACGCACACGCACACACACACACACACACACACACACACACACACCCCTCCTCCAGCAGCACATTTATTTATCCATGTTGTGCAGGGTTATGTAATATAAGATTACGTAAGGCAGTATGATAACAAAGGAAGTCAGTACAACAGGGTTAGAATCCCTAGTTTTGCAAGCTGATGGCTTTAGTCAAACTATAACATATCCTTTCTTGAAAGACGAAGATATTTGTCTGAAGAATGTTTGCTACAAAGTAGGAATACACAACAAATCAGGCATTGTCTCGGCTTCCATTGCTTTTGATCATCTCCCGAATCAACTGGCATTTGTTATAAGAAAACAAAGACTTTAAGCACATCTTATCTCCCCCAAGCTGTGCCATTATGAGGCACCATAACACAAAACAAAAGCCTATTTCATGACAAAGAAATTTCACAAGTGCTGCTGCTTCAGAATATTCAGATTTGTCCCTGTGTTGTGTAAACACAAGGTGTCAGAATATCTTCACAGGCTTAACCTTCTATTATTACCCATTACAGCATAAAACAATGATCTGTAATGATTAGAAACATTCATCACTGTTGAATATTTAAATGCACTTAACATAACACACTTCTTAATCCATCTGTAGACATGCAGCGATACATGCGCGTAGATTCATAAACACAGTGGACATCTGCTACTAGATAATAACTGAAATGTTGTCCTATATACCAAGCCCTGTCTCAGAGAATATATTTGTCTAACTTCCTTTGTTATCATACTGCCTTAAGTAATGTTATATTAGATAACCCTGCACAACCTGGATAAATAAATGTGCTGCTGGGGGAGGTGTGTTTGTGTGTGTGTGTGTGTGTGTGTGTGTGTGTGTGTGTGTGTGTGTGTGTGTGTGTGTGTGTGTGTGTGTGTTTGCGCATGCTCTCATGTACTACTGCTCAAGCAACAGAGACCTCCAAAGCAGAAATGCATGCAACCTCCACTCCCCAACACAACCCAAATGACACATAGCCCACAAACTCAGTGTGCTACTCAACCACAGCCCATAAGGCAGAATAACGTACCCAACACTCTAGTCATAGGTGACTCTATAGTCAGGCACACTGATGTTCCACTCACCAGGCTAAACAAGGAGAAAGTTACGTCAGCTGCCTGTCGGGTGCCAGGATCCTCCACATAACGCACACACTCAGGTCACTCCACAACAAGTACAAATATAACTCTGTCATTAACCATATTGGTGTGAATGACCTGAGACGTACCTCCTTGGACTACATGAAAAGAGACATGGAGGAGCTCTCCGATCTTGTAGCCCAGGCAGGTATGACCCTAGCCCTGAGTAGCATCCTGCCATCACCCAGAATGATACCACAGTACAAGAACAAAATGATTGACTTCAACAATTGGCTAAGCTTCTAGTGTTATTATAAGGGGATCCAGTATCTGTCTGCCTGGGATGACATGATCGACAGACCTCGATGCTTTGCCAGAGATGGCTTGCACCTGTCACCCTTGGGCTTCCAGATACTGGATAAGGCTCTTGCCACCCCTATAGTGCCTTTTTTAGGCAAGGTTCTAATGACAAATTCACCACCGCAACAGGTACAAGCAAGCAAAATCTGAGGGTAATGCTACTCAATGCTAGAAGTCTAAACCTCAAAGTGCATTCACTCGAGGCGCTCCTAAAAATGGAGAACATCAACATCTGTGTAGTGACAGAGACCTGGTTCAAGGCTCCAGAGAGCACCCCTGCATTACCAAGCTATAATTCATACCACACCTTTTGGCCACCTAACCTGGACCGAAACACTAAAGGTGGAGGCATGTCCATATTCATTAAGGATATCCACACCTCCAGGCTAGATACTCAGCATAATGCATCCGAGATTATCCAAGTGCAACTAACTCTGGGCAAGACCGCAATCCAAATTGTAACTTGCTACAGATCCCCCACCATGTCCTAGGATTCCCACTCCTCATTTCTTGATACACTGGAAAATATTAGGGTACAACCCAACACCCTAATAATGGGCAATTTCAACTACCCCACCATTAACTGGGTAAACTACTCATGTACCAACTCTTTTGCTCAACGTTTTGTGGAATTCATAAATTCCAATGCCTTGGATCAACTTATCCACACCCTCACCAGGGGCAGCAATATCCTAGACCTGGTCATTACCAACATGGGCAACTGGTGTTCCACAAAAGAGGTCAAGTCCTCATTGGTCAGATCCGACCACAAGCTAATCAGCCTAGACAGCCACATCCCGCCCCCACCCCCCATTAGGGAAACCACCGTAAAAAAATGTCTCCAAAGCCAGCTTCACACTTCTTAAGACAGAAGTGACAAACTTCACCACACCCATGCAGACAGACAATAGAGGTACGACTGCTGAATTCTACACAGATGCACTTTATAAGCACTTAGACAAGTGCATGGATCATGCTATCCCTAATAGAACCAAGATGCTATCCTCTGAAAAAAGGAAGCCAATCTGGTGGTCCCCTGCCATAAGCAAACTCTACAACAGAAGAAAGAAACTGTTGCAAAAAAGAGTAAAATCCCATGACTGGAAGAACTCCCTGGTCAACCTCAGTAAGAAGCTGAGATCCCTCATAAAATCCTCCAAAGCTAGTTATGAAAACAAAATTGCCACTGATTCTAAAGACAACCACAAAGCATTCTATAGCTATGTCAAGAATCTCAATGGCAACACTCAGATCTGCTCTTAGTTACAGCACAACGGCACTAAATATACAGTACCACCTGATATTGCCAACATTCTGGCAGATGGGTTTAGTGCTAACTTTACCCACCCTCACCCCCCCCCCCAAAGGACCTATCTCTATACCAGAGGAATGCAAAGTTCCTGTAATCACAGCTACACAGGTAAAAACCAGACTCTCCAATGCCAAGAACACAGCACCCATGGGACCTGACAACATCCCAGGCTGCATTCTACATGAACTACAGAATGAACTGGCACCCCACCTAAGCACCATGTTCAATCATAGCCTCACCTCAGGCTTTGTGCCCACTGAATGGTGCACAGCAACAGTTATCCCACTCTACAAAGGGGGGCCACCACGGAACCTGGGAACTACCACCCCATTAGCCTAACGAGCCTGGTCTGCAAGGCCATGGAACGTATCATCATGGAACTTATAAACAAAGACATTTGTAATCTCCAAACTCTGAACCCCATCCAGTTTGGGTTTGTAAAAGGCAGATCATGTCTCCTAAACCTGATTGAATTCTTTGAAGCAGTCACCAAAGCCGTAGACGAGGGTAAGGTGGTTCACTCTGCCTATCTAGATCTCGCCAAGGCTTTTGACACCATGCCCCACTCTGGAATTATTGATAAACTCACTAAACTAGGTATAAATCCCTATGTCACAAGATGGGTTACCAACTGGCTCACTGACAGAACCCACACTGTGAAAGTATCGGACTCTAAATCCGACTTCAGACTTGTGACAAGTGGAGTATCACAGGGTTCAGTCCTGGGTCCTCTCCTGTTTGGTATCTACTTTTCTGAAGTACAGGCTAACACAGAAGGTCTTTGGCTAATGAAGTTCGCAGATGACTGCAAACTAGGAGCCATAATTGAAACTCCTAACAATGTGGGCATCCTACAAAATGGCCTCACTGAGGCAGATGCCTGGTGTCAAAGCCATGGCCTCAAGCTCAATGCCAAAACGTGCATTGTCATCCCCTTTGGTAAAAACTCTGTACCAATGAGCTACCACAAAGGTGGTAGTCTACTTAACACCAAAAGTGTGATAAGAGACCTTGGGGCACAGGTGGACAGTAGTCTCTCCTTTGATAATCACATTGCCACAGTAGTCAGGAAATCCTTCTACATGGCACACCTCATCACAAAATGTTTCTCATCCAGGAAAAAGGAGGTCATTGTTCCCCTCTATTTGTCACTCATTAGACCCATTATAGAGTACAACACCCCTTTTGGTATGTACCTCACAAGACATCTACAACAACTGGAAAGGCCTCAGAAATACCTCACAAAGAGGATTACCATTCTCAAACAGATGCCCTACACAGACCGTCTCAAAAAACTCCAGCTTTACTCCGTCGCATATCGCCTACTTAGAGACGATCTCTGCCTAACATACAAAGCTATGTCAAACTCAGAGCTGTTGGACATGCTCCACTTAAATAAATCTCAATCCCTCTGAGCTGCACGCTCTAGGGACCTAAACCTTGTCACCACAATAAACAGAACATGCTGGAGGGATAGATTCCTGTGCCAGAGACTTCCCATATTCTGGAACAAACTACTTATCTATATCAAACAAAGCTCCTCATTAGTACTCTTCAAGAAAAATCTTGATGATTGGATGGGAAATAGGAAATTCACCCCGGGGATCACCTCTGTGGCTCTGCTCAACAGGGGCACAGGAAAATAGTTTTCTTGAGTGGCGAAAGCCAGGGTACCTTTTTGGCTAGGCTTGTATAGGCCCTAGGGCCAATAGCCTAGTACCTACCTATGAATCTGTTAACTGTGGTGTTTTACATATGGAGATTTCTCTGAATGTCTGACCCAGGAACTATACGTAGTAGCTAGCATGCTATGCCATTGCAATGTCATTGATTATGTACAATGCCTGTAGCCTCTTCAGATTATATTTTTGTAGTTTCACACACAAAGAAGGTCTAGTCACTGTAATTAGACCCAGTTTTGCATCCGTGTTATAGACAAGGTTATCATTTGGTATATATGAGACTATTTTATCAGACATGGGTGATAGATGCCATGGCCTCACAAGATGGAGCCTATTTGACATGACAGTGTAAGAGAAAATGGTTAACTGTACCGGGATTTTCCTGACTATGAGTTTTCTTCTTTCTGTTATTTTTCTGTTTCTTCTCTTATTAGTATTTCTTAAGTTTACCCCTATTGATTTTGCTTGCATTTGAGTTGTCATCATGTAGATTCTTTATTTCACTACCTTATGGGTGAATATAGACAGGAAGTCCTCTCTTGCCTCTCACATTTAAATAGTGAGTAATAATGGAACTGCAGACATTTAGGCTACTGCAGTTAGAGTACAAACGTTATAATAAAACCTTAATAGAAAGTTTCAAGCACTCCTTAAAAGTAGTTGGATGCTGGATTAGGTTACTCTGTAGTGTGGTAACATATGTTTTTTCAGGTTTTTTTCCCAGCTGTCATGAGACAAGAAGCCAGAACTGAGTCAGAACACTAAGCACTCACAGTAATGCAAGTGTTTTTAATGTTTCAAATGACAGAAGTCTTCCATTCAAAGTATAAAACTTGCAAGCAGACAAGCTGGTTATAAGGCACATTCTGTGACTCTGCTGTTTTACCCTTTTCCTGCTCTGATGTTGCCTTTAGCTGTAAGGCCGACAGAGCCCATATCACTCCATCAGATGTGTTCCTAGCAGAGAGTTAGTGCCATGTTATCTGATCTGCTGCTCTAGCCCTGGTCTAGAATGTCCCAGCATAAAATCTCTAACTAGTGCCAAGTAGCTTTATAATATCCTATGCAAAATGTTCATCTCCTAGTATAAGGTCATTAGGGCCCCACTGAATGCATTCACTGTGCTGGCTGCCTTTTAACCCTACTGGTATTCTCTGCTTATACTCTGAGCCATATATATATATATATATATATATATATATATATATATATATATATATATATATATATACATATATAAATATATATATATATATATATATGTGTGTGTGTGTGTGTGTGTGTGTGTATTGTTCCTTGAGGTGAACAAAAGACCAAATACAGGCCTAATTATACTATCTTTCAACCTCTCACATGATAAAAATTACAAAGATGGAGACTGTCAAGGGGTATGCTAAGCAAACTCAACCCAGACCCTGATAGATTGGTATGAATTTTATGTTTAAAATAATTGATTGTGAGTAAACCATGGCAACAAGGAAGCTGTGCACAATCATCATGGTCATGATGTTGTGTGTTCACTACTAGTACACGGAGACATATGAAAGAAGAAATAAACTGTTTTTCAGCAGTGCACGGTACACAT
The DNA here is from genome assembly GCF_019279795.1 of Protopterus annectens. Classification (NCBI taxonomy): domain Eukaryota; kingdom Metazoa; phylum Chordata; order Ceratodontiformes; family Protopteridae; genus Protopterus; species Protopterus annectens. The sequence goes on from NC_056746.1 coordinate 793,730,701, forward strand.
GAGCAAAGTTAATTTACTTTATCCAGTAACCCTAAAGCTACTCCTTCCAGTAGGTTGGAAATCATTTGACTGTCCTCAAGGTATCCTCAAGCCTCTTCTAGAACTCTCCATTAAACAACAGTCTGCAGTAGGCAAATTACTGGAAGCAACCAAAGACGAAAGGGGCATAATAATACTATAACACTATCAACATCTAGTCATAAAGTAGAAGAACTCCTTACAAATGAAAAAGCAGCTCAACAAAAGAGCTAGACTCCATGATAAAGACTTTTAACAAGATTCACAGAGTCTGCATTTATATTATTATATGCAAGATGTTCATATTAAATTTCACTGGAGTCATGGTGGAGTGACTTCTTAGAATTATGATTAATCATAAAGTACACTGGTAGTCTTGATGTTTTTGATTTGTATGATTATTTATTTATTTAATGTTACATTTGTTGACCAGGTTAGTCTAACTGAGCTAAGTAGCCCTTTTTCAGCAGAGGCCGGGGAGAAAAGCTCCACAGTTTTACAATTTTAGTGTTAACAGTGTAAGTGGGTTACAATGTATACATACAATGGAATACATTTTATCAGAAAAATAATAATGGAAAAAAAACATAAGAAGCATACATAACAGAAATTATTCGCTACAAACATTTTCAATAAACAGTGAAAAGAGTTCATAGTGTAAGTAGTTATTTCATGAGAGATGTGACGTTAGACATGGAGATAAGAGATGGAGAAGGGTGATACCGTGAAGAGGTTTACGAACTAAAAAGGTTTGACGTTTTGGTGATTACATATGAATTAATGGGCTAGATCAGGGAGGATGAGTGCGGTGGCAGGATCAGTGAGTTTAGAGGTACTGTCTAGTGGCAGATTATTACAAATAATGTTAGATGGTAGAAGCTAACCTGCATGTGAGGCTGCCTTACTCCTTTTTGTAGTTGGGACACTTTTCCCATGTTATATTGTATAATTTCCAACTAATCCTTAACCCTAACTAGACCAAATTGCTACTTTTCACCCCCGACAAATCTATTGCTACCCCCTATCCTTAACAATCTCATCCAAAAATGGCACCATCATATCTCCCTCTGAACACACCAAACTCCTCTGTGTCGAAATCGACAATAACCTCCTCTTTGATGTCCATATCTCACAAACTGTAAAAAAGGTCCATTAAAAATGGGAACCCTGTACAGGCATGTAAATGCAAATAAGTGAGGAATTATTTCACTAAATAATGACTGGCATTTGAGTTTCAGGCTTTATATCTTTCAGAAAATTAATTGTAATACAAGACCTTTTATTCTAGCAACTTTCTAAGTTTATATGAGCAATATTTAAAATTTGCCCTTATTTTTGGGGCTTTGTTCCCCCATTACTTTTGGCTTTGGCCAGATTATTTGTACTAAGAGGTTGAGAGTTATGCGTGTGTGAGTGAATGCGAGTATGAAACCAGAGGAGACTGAGTATGCATATGTATGTGTGTGTAAAAGCAGAAGAGACTGTGTATTTATTATTTATTATTTATTTATTTTACATTTGGTAGCTGGGAAAGTCCAACTGGACACAGGACCTTTTTTTAGCAGAGGCACAGGGAGAAAATCTCCATATACAAGATGCAATAACAGATTTTCCTATTAAGTCTTATAAATGAGCAACAGATAACTAAATATGCCTACAACTTCAAATTATGTAACATAACTACTTCAGTAAAATATGTTAAATTCCTTCATAATGATCTACAAAAATTATACTAAATACAGTAGAAATGGCATAACCTTTAATACAAAAACAGCAGAATAAAAAGACTCAGCAAAACATAAGCTATGATTACAAAAAATTAATGGACAACTCATGAAAAATGAAAACATCATTAAACATTTGGGAGAAGTGGTAGGTAACAGTTTCACCTTTGATCAGTGTGTTAGCCTGCCAAAGGCAGAAAAGCTTATTCAGTAGTCAGTTTAATTTTAAAGGGCAAACCCAGTCATTACAGTGAGCTCAGTGTTACACTCCATACCTCTATGATCAAACCCAGTGATGTATGGATTGCACAGCAATTTAACAAGTAATGCATTCCAAAGCACTTTAACAAGCAACCTGAAGAAATGTGATAACATGCAATGATCCCTTACAACACGTTCATAATGTTGGAAAATAACTAAACAAAATGGCTTTAAGAATCATCATTAGATTCTATTATAGGTTACAAAGAAGTGACTTTTGCCTGGACAGTGGACAATGACTGATTTGGTAATATTTACTGGAGATATTTCTAAGTGAGCTAATACCACATGAGCAACCTAATACTAAAATTAATAGCAAAGAATTGTGAGAGATACATTACACAATGCCTTCCACAATTATGCATTTTACATGCACGTGCACGCACACGTATGTATAATATATATATATATATATATATATATATATATATATATATATATATATATATATAGATATAGATATATATATATGGATCTAAGACATTTGATCGAGAGATCAAATGTTCAAATCCATAACCACCGAACACATTTTAACAAAAGCGCTTTAACCAAAAAAGCACTTTCATTAAAGCGTGTCAAAAAAAAAACCACTACATTTACGTTTTTGCCCCCCTGTGCCCCCCACACCCCCTTACTTTAATATTTTCCATCCAAGACCTCACTACAGTGGGGAAAAGGGAATTTTCCCTTATCTGCACCGTAGTATGGCCTCAGCAACAGGCATACTTATGCAAAAGTACTGCTTCGGTGAAAAGCACTTTTGTGTAAGTATGCTCACGCTTAATGGATTTGGACGTTTGATCTTTAGATCAAACATCCTAGATCCATATATATATATATATATATATATATATATATATATATATATATATATATATATAGGGAATGCAGTCAGTCTATTAACAGCTGTTTGTTTGATTGCTAATAGATTGGAGAAATTGTGCAGAAGCAGCTTTTGACAACAGTGGAGTTTTCTTCTTTTCTCCAGTGTTGTGCAACCTTGGAATAGGTCTACATAATTTTGGGGTTGTGAGGATGCAGGAGTGCTTGTCCCCATGCAAAAAAAAATATTTGGGGATTGTCAAAAGGTGTTTCGGCAGAATTTTTTCAGTCTATAGTCAGTCGAAGATTGATATTTTTAGAGAGAGAGATATATAGAGTGCATGAGTTATGTTATAATAACAACAGTCAAAATAAGATAAAAACTAGATGAAAATTGGAAAACTGCTATATGTCACATTGCTGTTGTGTCTCTGAGGCAAATATACCCTCATGTGATCATCTTCATCTTCATAATCCTTACTTTATCATAATCACCGCGAAGAGTGTACCTACACCGGGGAAAAAGCAGTCTTGATTATTGCAAGTTTTAAAAATGCTGGATCTATCAATATATCAAAATACAAGTTATTTTGAAGATATGGATGAAAATATAGCCCACCTAGCTTTTCTCAGTCAGTTAAAAACTATTTATATTATTCACAGTAGCATAGAAGAAAGGCTGTCAGTCTGCAGAAGTAACTCAAGCACAGAGGGTCAGTCTCGCACAGCACGTCCAATAACAGGTTGCAAATTAAAAGTCACAGCTGCAGGCCTTACCAGGTCTGCCATTCATCTCCACAAACAAAATCTTCACCAGAACTTATTTCAGCCTACATCTTCTGCAGACCCCATCTAGGCCTTCAAACCATAGAAACCAGGGGAAAGTACTCCAGAAGCAAGCTATTGTAGAACACTCCGCCCACAACTTCTCATCTCTTTATTTTCTGATGTTGTTCATTCTTTGTATCTTCTTCATCAGATCCTATAAGCCTTCTCTTCTCAGTTTTGAGACTGTAGGCACTTCCAGACATAAACCTGTATACAGGTCACAGGGAACTAATCTAAGGGGGTGGCGAAAGCCAACACACTCTGGCTAGGCTTGTAAATGCCCTTGGGCAGATAGCCTAGTACTTACCTATGAGCCTATGAACCTATATTATTTAAAAAGTCATTTTTCACTCCATTATTTTAGGTAATTGTGAAGTGTCTGTGCATATTGTATCATGATACATACACCTCTATAATCCTTCTTGTTCCATTTGCAACAATAATGAGCTTGCTAGTGGCCAACATACAACTCAGTTAGCCTTCCTCCTAGTAAGGAAACGGCACTGGGATAGAATCAGAGAATGCAAAGTCATCCTCAGTGAAGCAGTCAGCCCAGAGCATGGCCATTGTCAGCTGTAAAGTGGTTAGAGAAGGCTCTATGGTCAACAGAGACCAGACTGAAGGCCTGGAAGTTGACTGAAACCAAAATGCAAGAAATCAAGGATGATTATGATGACTCAGAGCTCTAGCAGCTCAGGAAGAAGTAGCAACAGGTGGAAGTGGGAAATAGAAAAGACAGACCAGTTTAAGAAGGAATACTGGTTGGCTAACAAACAGGCTATGAGAGTAGCCATAATTGCAACAAAGAGGCAAATAAAGAAGTTGCAATAGCAAAGAATAAGGCATCAAAGCACACTACCAGCTTCTGGAAAGTGACTCAGCAGATAACACAAAGAAACTCTATCAAGCTGCAAAGCAAAGACAGAAAGATAAAGAAGATAGTCATCGGACTCCTTTCATGAGGGATGCCAGCAGCAGCCTACTCAACAATCCACAGAACATCAAAGGCAAATCGAAGGGTACTGCGGTGGTGGTGCTGTGGTAGCGTTGTCACCTCACAGTTAGACGTTGCCCATTCGATTCTCAGTTAGAGCGTCTTCTGTGTGGCGACATGCGTGAATGGGCATTCCTTCATTGAAGGTTGTGTGTTAGGCCCCACAAGCCAGCACGTAAAAACCTACTGCCAATCATTAGCGGACCGGAGTTCCGCTGTGGCGACCCCTAACTGGGAAAAGCCGAAAGACACAAACAAACTTCCAACAGCTACTGCACAAAGAAAACTCTACAGAAACTGTATTACCTGAAACACAGCCTATGAAGAAAAGGCTACCCTAGAAGTAAGAACAACACTAAGGAAAATTAAGTCAGGGAAGGCAGCAGGTTCAGTTAAAGTCAGAGCAGGTATGATGAAGATGTTGGGTGAGTTAGGTGACAAATGGCTGCAGAGAGTCCTCATAACACTATAATGATAAAGCTGTATCTCAAATAACTAGAAAATAAACATTCGGGTACCAGTGTATAAAAACAAAGAGCAGCATTCACATCCCTGGGCAGTACTGAAGTATCAAACTCCTGTCACACTGCATGAAACTGATGGAGAGGGTGATTGATTAATTAATGGCAGTAGAAAGTAAGATCAATGATTAGCAGTTGCAAATAGTTGAGAAGTTGAAGATGATAAAAGAGTCTAAATGAGCCTTCACAGACTTGGAGAAGATTTATGACAAAGTTCCAAGAAAGCTGATTTGGGCAATCCTTTAGTGCTTCAAAGTTCTAGAAGCATTGATATAATTAGTGCAGGCTATGTACAAGGACACAATGACACAAGTACAAACAATGTTCAGACTCAACTCACAGAGGGGTTTCTAGTGGGAGTGGGTGTGCATCAGGGTTCAGCCCTGAGCCCACTATTGTTCATCCTGGTAATGAGCTATATTAGCAACAGGTCAGGGGGGACAGATCAACAAAGCTGCTCTATGTAATTGATGTATCATTACAAGCAGACTCTGAACAAGAACTTAAATGATAGGGGAATGAAATCCAAAACTGAAGGTACATGGGATGAAACTGAGAAGAGACAAGATGGTTGTTATGGCAGCCAAATGGAGGAATCAGAAGAACATGATAACTGAGGTAAAAGGGAAAATAGTGGAAAGGTTAACAGCTTAAAGTATCTGGGATGAGTGGTTGAGGAGAAGGATAGTCTGAACAAGGAGGTCAAAGCTAAAAACAAAGAAGGTGCAGCCAATTGACACAAGCTGTCAGAGATAGTGTGTGACAGAAGAATGCCAAAGAAGCTGAAAAGGAAGGTGTACAAAATAGTGATGTCACCAGTACTACTATATGGTACAGAAACTTGGATAGTGAAGGCGGAGCAGTTTTGGAAGCTAGATGTGATGGAGTTGAAGTGCCTGAGATGGATACAGGATGTACGATATGGGACATGTGAAAAAATGAGGACACGAGAGCAGAATTCAAAGTAGCTCCAGTTGCAGAAAGGTCAATGAGAACAGATTATTTATTTATTTTACATTTGTTTAATGGGAAAGTGTGACTCGACACAGGTCCATTTTCAGCGGAGGCCTTGGGGGAAAGCTCCGGAAAATGTACATAAAAAAATAGACAGGATATATATATATATATATATATATATATATATATAAATAGAACAGACATGATATAATACAACAATATGGCATACAGAAAACAAATTGACATGGATTATTAACATTATGCTATAATGCAATAAAAGCCTTGAGAAGATGCATGATAAAACAAAATGGTGCATATTGATTAACAGTGAAGATGGCTGAAAAGTAGGTGTTTATCCTGGGGAGTCACATGAGCATAGCCAGGTATTTATATAGTGTGTTTTGAGGAGCTTTTTAAATTGTGGGGCAGAGGTGATAGACGTCAGGTGGTTAGGTAGTAATTCTCAAAAGCATTTTTCAGCTCAGTGGTCACAATCCTTATAGCAAAACAATGTCTATATAACATATCTCTTTCCCTTGTTAAACTGATGTCATCACTAAGTAATGGACATTGCATCTAATAAGCAATCCCTCACTAACTGAACTATCCACTTTAGCTCTGTTTGGAGTCGCTCTACTGTCAGTTTATGACAACAGCAATGTAGAAAAAAACCTTGAAAGCAAATACTTGGGGCAATAAATATCATCTCCATTATAAAATATGAACTTACTTATTACACTGAATGATAACTATGCACACCAGCTCAAAATAAAAAAAGCAGCAGTTTTTTTTTTCTACTGCCAATCATTAGCGGACCGGAGTTCCACTGTGGCGACCCCTAACCGGGAAAAGCCGAAAGACACAAACATTGCACAGGAACCCTATATGGTAAAACACATTTCACTGCAGCAATCAGAGCAGTAAAACACTGATCACAGGGAAGGAGTCTCTAAGTAATTGTTCTAAGGGATCATCTGTTAACTGGACATTCCTGTCCAAAATAACAATACAGCAGCTCTGGAGAGAGACAAAAAAAAAAACACAATTTGCTGTTTTTCTTTCTTGCACACATAAACTGTATGGTAAAGCATGCAAGGCAGGTATTTGTAAACAATACATCAAATAGGAAAAATAAACTGCCTAGTACCCATAATTGTTATACTATATAATATTTTAAATGCACTGAAGGATTGATGTCTAAATCTCTTAGCAGCCTCCCATATCCTTATTAACCACACATCTTAAATCACAATTGCTCAGTTAAACATTATTGCAAGCCAACTTTCAGCATTCAGAAATCCTTGATATTTTATTTGCTAGTGTCTTGTCATCACATTGGTGATAAAATGCTCCTTACCTCCTACCTGCAGGAGAGCAAAACAGCTCAGGCTCCATTTATGGGTATCCATCTAATCAACATCATTTTCCTTAAAGAAAGGAAACCATTCTCTTTTATATGTAATGGAAAATTATTCCCAAGATGGGAATTCCCTTTCCCTTTGGGAAAAAACATGTACCCGTGAATTACCACATAGGTGGCAGTACACTAAACACTGAAAGTGTGATAAGAGACTTAGGGACACAGGTGGACAGTGGTCTCACCTTTGATAACCACATCGCCACAACAGTCAAGAAATCCTTCTATGTGGCACACCTCATCACTAAGGTCTTTTCATCCAGAAAAGAAGAGGTCATTGTCCCACTGTACTCATCCATCATCAGACCCATTATAGAATACAATGCCCTGTTTGGTATGTACCTCTCAAGACATCTGCAGCAACTCGAAAGGCTGCAGAAATACCTCACTAAAAGAATCACAGGCCTAAAGCAGATGCCCTATGCTGACCGTCTAAAAAAACTCCACCTATACTCTGTCACATATCGTCTACTCAGGGGCGATCTCTGCTTAACATACAAGTCAATGTCAAACCCAGAGCTGATGGACATGCTACACTTAAAGAAATCCCAACCCCTCAGAGCCACATGCTCCAGGGATCTAAACCTTGTCATCACAATGAACAAAACATGCTGGAGGGATAGGTTCCTGACCCAGAGACTGCCCAGACTGGAATAGACTGCCCATACATGTCAAGCAGAGTGCCTCTTTGGCTCCCTTCAAAAGGAACCTTGATGATTGGATGGGAGATAGGAAATTCACCACGGGGATCACGTCAGTCACCCTGCTAGACAGGGGTCCAGGGAAGTAAATACTGTTGGAAGAAACAGGCAGATAATTGTTATGGCTAGGCTTGTATAGGCCCTAGGGCCGATAGCCTAGTACCAACCTATGAACCTATGAACCTATGGGGAAGCAGTGATTGACAAATATGTCTCCCACATGTGTCTTATTTATTTTTTGATGGAGATTCAAGTCATTAGGTTGGGTGTTTGTGGAACCATTTATTTTGTAGATATTCATGAGCTGTGTGATATGTTTCCACACATACATACAAACAAACATACATGCATACTAAAAGGGGTTTTATCTGATCAGGGTAGAGTATATAGTAATGATAACTTCATTTGACTTGACTGATTAGTTATTATTTGGACCAGGTAGAAGGGTTCCTGATTATTGCTGCTATGGGATGGTCAAAAGATATGAAGTTGTTAAGGAAGGTGCCAAATTCTCTGACAACTGTATCAGGTTGTACTGGGGTACTGTCTATACTCTAAGCTGCTGCTGAGATTTATTTACCAAAGATGGTAATGCAGCACTTATTTGCATTTAAGTCTGATTATAATACACCACTTTTTTAGCATGTTTTATCCCTTGCTGTAGTAACACATATGCTGGGAGAATGACATCTAGCTTGCAGTCATTAGCAAACTTGCAGCTATACATCATGGATAGTGGTTTGCAGATCCAAGAACTAGATGATGAACAGAAAGGGCCCCAGTACTGAGCCTTGAGAAACACCATTAATCACTTTTTTGCTTTTGGAGGTGGTACCTATTACTTAATTGCATGGGTTCTGTCTGTCACCTAGATAGATATCTATTGTACAGCATAAGGTGGATCACTTAGCCTATTTACAATTTCAGCATGGAGAATAGAGTCGGAGGCCTTGACCAGGTTTATGTGCACTATATGAAATGTATGGACACTAGGATTTCCCTTTGACAAAACCATATTGTTAAGGGTATAGACAAAATTATTTTTTATTTTATATAAGAGCTTACGAAATAAGATATAAAGCATTCCATACCTTTACAGATTAGGCATGTTAAACCAATGGCACTATACCTCCTGGGGTATGTGGTGGGGACCCATTTATGGAGTGACATAATGATACTTGCTTACCATACCTCAGAAACATACTGTATGGTTAAGCTATGTTGAAGAGGTTTAGGAGGGGGTCAGAGAGAGTGTGTGTTTAGTGCTGCTGGTTACAAAACCATGTATATTGTCAGGGCCCATGAAGGAGATATTTTTAGTTTTAGAAAGTTCATTTCATAGGTTCTTAAGTTCAAAGATAAATATTAGGCTAGTTGCCTTTACAGGCCATTTTAAGCCTAGCCAATTTCCCATCAAAAGAGAGGATCAAACTGCCTGTGAGGTGCACACCTTAACCATGATGCCAACCCCAACCCCTTTCTTGGGAGAAGAAGGAACTTAGATATTTGTGGAACTTTAATGAGTGATTCTGGTGAGGTGACACCTACCACTTTAACTACATGGGTTCTATCTACCTTACAACACCAGAATCTACATTTAGGCCTTTAATCACATTTACAGTTCCAACATTGGAAATACTGTCAAAGGACTTGACTTCATTTTGGTACACTCTATGAACTGTGTGGCCTTTATGTACATCTTCAATGACTTTCTCAAAGAAGTTTACTAAGTAGGAGTCCCCCTGCACTCCTCAATCTCCATACATCCACTGGGGTCATAATGACACTTCATAATTCTTCCTTGGTGGTCCACTAGTTCCCTCGTATTCATGGCAGGCAGTTGACCATGGCCTTTTGATCATGTTCAATACTGCAACATGGTGGGGACGGTAATGCTGATCTAGCCAGCCAAGTAATTTCTTCAATGACTCAGCCATGTAGATGCTTTCCCAGGAGAGGGCATGTGACTAATTAGCTATGCCTCTCTCCCCAGAATATCTCCTTAGCATTCAACATAGCCACAGGGCCAACCTTACATGGTGCTGCACTTTCTCGTGTTGGAAGACCATGCTACACTGTGTTAGGGTGGTTGCTGAATTGGAAAAAGGTACTGCAAGGTGTACATAGAGGTGTACATGTCACGGTACCTTATTGATTCTCCCATGATGTACATTTTTGTTTGCGAAAATACCAGTAGAAATTCTGCATTTATAAAAAGCTAAAGGCATCACGTAACTCTGTATAATAGTCTTCAGAATCAAATGTCATTACAACCTGACATATTTTTTATGTTTCTGTATGAAAAAAGAACTGATGAATACCAGTTTGCAGGTATCAGACAGTCTTTTGTTTTGTGTTTATGACAGGAAAATGAGGAAGGCACATCTGTCCAATTAGCCTATTTGCATAAAAAATATAATCTTTCTACTGACCTTGCTTCTCTTCTATTTTTGGAATGTGTGTAAAGATAAGATGAAGTAATGAATGTACAGTGCACAAGCAATGTTGAATCTACTTGAAAAAAACACCCGTACCATTTTCTGTGGACTAAATATTCATAATATTACTCTTGTACTTGGCGTGGCATGTAGTAGTGGTTGTCCTGTCTTGGTTTTGTCTAGTTTTGCATTTGAAAGGTATATTTCGCTTTAGTCATATGTATATTAGTAGTTTGTTACCGTTTTCCTACTTCACGAAACATTAGCTAACAGGCTCAAAATTACAGACTTGATTTAGAATTAAGGTAGATAGAACTCTCTTGATTTTCAGCAATAAAGTTTCTTCTGTTTTGCATAGGTCATCTATCTATATAGTGGGGCATTTTAACTGCTTTAAGTACTATCTGTTAAAAATCTAATCTACGTAGTTTTGTGCCTTGAACTAGAACAGCATGGTAGTCTGGATGTTATGAGTTTATTTTTACCATAGAAGTGACACAAAATAAACTAATTTAGATGTTAATAAATGTGTTCTTCCAATTATGATTTTATTTCAGAAGATTATGTAATTTTAATGAGAGTTTAACATGCTAAGAATATCAATATTTACTGTTACTGCTTCTCAAACGTGGTTTGCATGTTAAAGTCAGTTCAAGCAGAGTGCATGATATCAAGCTTAAAAGTAAAACATTTAAGGCTTTGTGTTTAACATAGATAGTATAGTACTTGTAAACTGGTTGAGTATCTTTATGAACAAGACTTTAGTTTTGCCTTAACAGTGAGATGAGATGTTATATAGCTGATCTGGATGATATAACCTAGCTTTAAAGGAGGAGAAATGAGGGCCAGGGCCAAGTTGATTTACTGTTATGGGGATAATAGCGGCTCACAACTAGGTGACTGGTATTAGCATTTCTGAACATTAGCATTCACTAGTTATTGCCCAAAGGCCCTCCATTATGTAAGTCCCAGTCCAGACGTCAACTCCACATCAAATTTCAGGGAGGAAGAGAGGAAGGTTCATCGGCTTGTGGAGTGCAATGCAAGCATGGCATTGTTATAACTGTTTTCCTGTAACATAGGAGGCTGTTCACATCATATTACAGGGAAACAAATTTAAAGTTGTTTTTATGATTAGGCCCTTGATTTTCTTAGTAAGAAAGTACAAGGCTTTGAGATAGTCCACATAGTTTTTTTTATGTTTTAAGCCTTGATTTTCTTAGTAAGAAAGTATTATGGGTATTCAGGTTAGCCCAGATGTTTGGACAGGTATATACTAAAAGGGCATTATACTCAATGACTGGCCTGATGAGTGCAGAATGCAGTGGAATGATCATGGCCCTGGATCTGGATGCCATGCATTTTTGTAATATTTTCTGCAATAAAAAATGACTTTTTATAATACTGGATTTGTGGTGATCAAAGGGCAGTTTGTTGTCAACATAGGTTCCTGGATCCCAAACTAGTGAATCAGTTTTTAGGGGTATGTTGTCAATGTGTAGATACAAGGGACTTCCTGTTTGCGGAAGGATACTATTGAACATTTTTTTACATTTAGTTTTAGCCCATGGTTTTGACACCAGCTACTGGTGTGGGAAAGGCCTTCTTGGAGGATCTTGATGTCCTCCATGGAGTTTACAATGTCACTAAGTTTAGAATCTTCTGCAAACTTGGTCAGCCATAAACCCTTAACAGTAGCTTTGACATCCAAGAAGTAAATGCCAAAGATGCCCAAGGACTGAAGCCTGGGATACACTGCTAGTGCCAGTTTTTGGATGAGGTAGAGCAGTCCAGTCTAATTTCCTGGGTTTTATTTTGTGAGTCATTTGCTACTCAGCAAGTTATATGCAGACTAACATTTAGGTGGGATAGTGTATCTCCAATACCAAATGTGGGATGATGCAAAATGCCTTTGCAAGGTTAGATATATGATGTATACTGATTTCCCTCATATTTATTTTTATTGTTATTCATTTGACATTTGTTGACCGAGTTAGTCTGACTGGACAAATAGCCCTTTTTCAGCAGAGACCTGAGGAGAAAAGCTCCAACAGAAAAATAGAAACAAAGGTAAATAATATGGTAAAAATATTCCAGAGAAAGATGGTATCAAAACAAAGCATACATAATAACAAATACAAAAAATATGAGAGAAAGCATACAAAATAACATCCATATTATGGTTGAATAGTATAAGATTGTCTCAGTAATTCACTGAAGAATTTGGCTAGGTTAAGCTGGCAGGATCTGCCTTTGACAAATCCATAATGGCTTGAGCCAAGAGTTTTGAGGTTTCTTTATGCCTTAATCTATTAATTTCATAATGAGCCTTGATGTAGCCTTACAGATGAGGCTGATCTCATTCATGGGTCTATAATTTCCCAGATCCATTGACATCCCACCCTTGTGTTAGAGGATGGCAGTTGCTGCCCTCCATTTATTCGACACAAAGCCTGTTTGGAGGCTTACATTAAATAGCCTCTGTTAGGGGATCTGACAGATCCTGTTTCAGGCTGGTCAGTAAGCAGCCTGGTATGCTATCCAGACCCTTAGAAGCAGTGTTCTTAGTCTTGGATAGTGCCTTGAGGATTTGTCCAAGGCAGATTTGAGAGTAGGGATGTAGATGCAGGTGGGAGATTTCAAAATGTAGGATGAGAAATTAGTACTAAATTTTTAACTAGTCAATTGTCCACTGGGTCCTGATGGCAACTGGTGACTTCAAATCAAAGGGGGGCTGCAGGAGACAGTTGAATGGCTGGGGCCAATGGGAAGGGGTGTGACCAACTAGAAAGGTGCGGAGCTATGCTAAAACCACAAAAACTGGAACTTTAATTAAATATGCTGCCCTGAGTGCCAAACCATCATTATGAGAGTCCAATCAAGACAAAATAAAGTGTAGAAGAAAAAAAATATTTCGATGCATTGGCTACATGACAGCTTACTTAATATCTAGATGGAAACAAAAAGGTTGTGAGGCATGAAAAAAATTACTTTTTAAATACATTACTGGAATGCCAGTCAAAATCAAGTATAAAAAAAAAACAAGCAGCACTCAACTTAAACCACTTCTCCTTGCACTGCAGTTCTAATTATAATGTATATTCAGCTTTTTAAAAGTATCAAGTAACATGCTGAAAGTAGCAATCTCTGTGATACCCCCACTTGTAAAAATGTTTCTTATCCAAAAAAGACCTGCTGCCTGACAACAACTATCGACTTGTTTCATGGGGAAAACATGATCAAAGTAAACAATGACCAGCAAACAAGAAACAAAGGGTTACTGCACAAGTTATGGACCACACATGATAAATTGGCATTCTGTTTAGTTTACAGGTAAAGCCTGCAAAGATGACTGCAAATCTCCAACAAATGTAATGAGCTTCTGAAAATACTGTAATCCTGTCCTTTATTACAAATACTGTCATATGCATTTCAATGCCTAAGGCTTATACGTTATCTAGTTATGTAAATATTCTCTGCATGGCAACAACAAAAAGACTTTCAATGTTGGTAATTCTTTAACAGTATGCTTATTAAAGCTTACTAGCATCTTACAATCTCAGACAAACTTACCTGATGATCATTAAAGCATTGCTACTTAAACATAGAGCAAGAGGCACTGCAACAACATGCATTTTCTGAATAATAAGAAGCATAAACCAACAGTATAAAAATATGACAGAAAACCATAATATTCTTCAAAATCAAGGACAGATGAAAAGCCACTGTACTACTTGTGTCTACCTTGGTTGGAGGGATACTCTGCGCACTTACACTGCATAACTGCTCCTTGCCTTGCTTGGACACATCCAGAGTCACTACATGTGGGGGGGTGTAACAAGTATGTCACAATATGAAATGTCTCTAGCTGACGGTGATGGCCATGACACATTTGTCATACCTCTAAACCTCAGAGCAAGAAATCTGGACAAAGCCATAAATAGAAGTGGGACAAAGGCCCAAAAATGACAATTTTAAATATTGTGTTTATAAACTTAGAAAGATAATAGAATAGTAGGTCTTGCATTAGTATGAATTTTCTGAAGGGCATGAAATCTGAAACTCAAATGTCTGTCATTATTTTCTAACTTCATTCTTTAATGATTTGCCACTAATTTGCCAGAAAACCACAATTTTATGAAAAACGGACCAAAAATGTGATGCAAAAATATGAAATAGTCACACAATACAACTGGGAACCTGTCAAAGAAGGGACACTTTTTTACTATTAGTACTGTTAAGTTGAGCAGCTGACAAAATAAGAGAATTTACATGCATTTCTGAAATAAAAGTAATCTATAACTCTGATCATTACAATTATATATTAATTGTAAACCCTCCACATTTTTTTCCACAAATTGCCATTTTGCAGAGGGATTATTTGGGGGAGAGCAACATTTTGAGCCAAAGTCGGGACAGTTGAGAGGTTTGGATATACCTAATTCTATAAAGCGACTTATTTGTGTGTACTTCTCAACCACTTAATGCAGGAAATCTGGACAAGGCCAAATATATTGGGGGAACATACAGACAGTACTAAAAATTGCTCTTGTATAAACTTAGACAGTTGATAGAATAACAGGTCTTGCTTTAGCATGCATTTCCCTGAAGGGTATGAAGTCTGAAACTCAATGTCTGTCATTATTTAATGACTTCATTCCTAGATGATTTGCCAGAAAACCACAAATTTTATGAGGAACAAACCAAAAATAAGAAGCAAAAATCTATTCCTTCTGTGAAACTCTGGACAGTGGAGAGGTATAGTTCAGCCTTGGCTGTCTTTGAATTTGTCACCCTTCCCCCTCACAAAATCATTGTAGAGTGGGGCCTCCCCCCTGCAGCCATTCCAATGTCCCATTACTTGGCTATTTCACTCCATTTACCATAAACACTGTAATGTGCATACTGCTTTACTTCTACAATGATTTGGATTTCATTTAAAAGTTTTATTTTACAGTTTACAGCACAAACACTAATAGACATCTGCTAAACAAAGCAATGCAGTCTCAATGAAAATAGACTTAGAATTAAAACTTATCTGCCCTTGAAACTCACACTCATTGAAACAGCATTGAAACCCACATTCAAAGAAAATACATCTGGCCATTGGCAGATAAAGATTAACTATGGGCTGTTTTCAAATCATAAGCCCCTTGCACATGAAACATACATGTGTTTTTTGATACACCTTCCTGACTGTATTCAGTTATATTCCTTGTATAATACAGTACAGTTGTTAGAGGGCATTTTTAATTTATTGCTTTGAACATTTTTCCAGTAAACAATGAAACAAAATGCATGCACCAATAATGACAAAACTGCTCAATTCAGAACATTTCCATCATAAAAGTCTACTCAAACTTCTACAGTTCACCAATATCAGTAAATATGCACAATCTCTACAGAAGTAAAAGTCATATAAAAGGTTGCTGCTAGCAAACAACTTTATAGTTCATTGTTTCATCTACAAATAAAGTGCCTGTTACCCTTCAGGAATAAACTGCCCATGTTACATTAAAAAAATGAAAAGCTAGTAATATTGCAATAGGGAATGGATGGGAAACCAGTAACAGGCTCATAGTTACTAGGTATCTCTGCCAAAGGCGACATTCTCAGGACTGTAGTGCAATCCCTTTAAAAGTACAACACAGTACAGTATTAGCAATGCATTTACATACTGTGGGAGTAGAACCCACAGCCTTCTGCATCAAAAGCAAGTACACTATCTGTTGTGTTATTACCCATGCAAGCAGACTTAGCATAAGCAGAACTAAACTTCTCTTCCCCTGAAGCTCTTAGCTCCTTGTAAAATCCACTCAATTCTCAACTGTATCTCTCAACTTTGCAGCATGAGCAAAAGAAATCTGGAAAAAATCAAAATTTATTGGGGAGGGGGCAAAAGCCCAAAATCCAGGGACACATTTTAAACATTGCTTGTATGATCTTGCAAAGTTGTTAGAATAAAATGCTATGCTATTACCATGCATTTCACTGCCAAGTCTTGAACCCAGGACCCTGTGACGTCTATATCATAACATCGACAGCTTAGGTTGTCGAATCCTAAAACATCGACACCTAAGTGTCGAAAGCTAACAATAGTGAATGGCCACATCATCAAATTCTTTCCTCAGGAAAGAATTTGGGTGGCTGTCCATAAACACAATAAACAAACACATACACCCTAACTAAATATACTAATTCCGAGATCACTCTACATTGGGGAAAGGACAAATCCCCAATAACAGCCATGTGAGATTTTCCCGAGGAAAGAATTCAGTGATGTGGCTGTTCACTATTGTAAACGTTCGACACTTAGGTGTTGATGATTAAGCATTCGACAACCTAAGCTGTTGACAATTCAATAGGAACTCCCCATATACTACAGTCAGTGCAACATAACACTATGCCAAATCAGCTGTATCTTGAAAGACAGGAAGCCTGAAACTGAAATGGGTATCATTTAGTGAATTCAGTAATCATCATAGCTCTCAACCTCTTAGCCAAACACCTGGACAAAGCCAATAATGAGGGAATACAGCCCCAAAATAGGGACAAATTTCAAATATTGATCTATAAACTTAGACAATTGCTAGGATAAAATGTTTTGTGTTACCATGTGCTTTCTGAAGAATATGAAGTCTGAAATTCAAATGTCTGTCATTATTTAGTAAATTCAAAATCCAGAAAACCACAGATTTTATGAGGAACAGAACAGAACAAAAATATAAGGCAAACATCTGACCACTTTTCACAAGTGGTGGTGGGTAGGGAATTCAGGCTCTTGCTACCTGCACCCAAGGTTCAGGGTTTGAGCCACAGTTACTCTCTATAGTTAACTGGGGCATTTCACACACACACACACACACACACACACACACACACACACACACACACACACACATACACACTGCAGTTCAATCTCCTTCCAGTCTATGCCATTGTAATGACATAGACTTCTGGGGCATCTGTAGACTGCTGCCTTCTTTCCTAATCTGGACTGGTTAAACAGCAGTCTGGACTTGAACCAGTCCAGGTTTGAGTTCTGAGCATGCATGCACGGAGTTCTGGGACTTGTTAATTTTTTTTATTCTGTTTTTTCTTGTTTTTGTACAGCTGGGGGGGGGGGGGCTGTAGTCATGCAGTCCAATAGCATGAGCTGACACTTGTCCTAATATGTGATATTTTTACTGTCCTGACGTGCAGTGCTATGCACTACTTCAGAAGTTTTTAACATAGTTAAAGAGGACTTTGTGGTTGTCATTTGCATCCTTGGGTATTTTGACCTCATATCTGGCTTTGGTTGATTTGGCTAAAGTCCAGAGTTCCCTTTTAAGTTCAACAAGAGCTTTTTTTTGCATCTTAAGAGTTACATTCAATTTTACATGCAATGAGCTTTTCAGTTTTGTTATAGAGTCTGTTTATATTTGGGTTTATTTCTAAATTTGGCATAGTATTCACTTAATACAGGACAGATGCTTCTATGCAGCTATTCCCATGTGCTTTGAATGTGTTGGTAGAGTATTCAGCATAAGTAATAGAGTCATCAAGTTGCAAGGAGATGTTGCATTTATCCAGGTCGTCATTCAGTTTCAGCAGATTAGCCTTGGTATAATCTGTGAATACTGAGGTATTGAAGGATATTTCTGGCTTCATTCTAAAGGTGAATGTGACTGATGTGTGGTTAGATTTGACCAGTGAAGGAGCTGAAGAGTAGAAATGTCCAGTTTTGGTGAGGAGATAATCCTGGATTTTATCACTCCTAGTTGGTGGGTGGACTAACTGATCCAGAGGGTTTGTATTTATGAAGTCCAGAAATCTGTGGGTGGGAGGCTGGTATAATGATTAAGCTGTTTACCTTACAGACATAAGGAGCAAGGTTTGCTTCTTACATGGGAAAATAATTAGGCTTAAAATAGTCCATCAGGGCAGATAGTCTAGTACTAAACAATGAACGTATGAATCTCTGTGTGTACATGATAGAGGATGTATACATCTCCCAGTTAATGGGGGAGGAGTAGTTGAAGTCCCCTTGGAGAACAGTATCTGGTTTAATGCTTAGAGACTCTGCAATAGATAGCTAAGAGTTATAGACTGAGGGGGACATAGAGGGGGTCCAGTAGTTAGTCATAATGGGATAAGAGGTCTAGGTCTTGTTAAAGGTAATTTAGATGTAGAGGAATTCCAAATCATTACCTTGTCTAACTAGTCTTGAGGTGAATTTTTTTTTTTATAAATATGGAGACACTGCCACCTTTACTGCCTTCATCTAGTGTTGTCAACTTGAATGTGTAGTAGGCATTGTAACCCTGCATTGATGGGATGATCTCAATAGTCTTGAACCAAGTTTCTGTGGCGATGCATGTATCAATGTTTTCCAGTGCAAGGAATGTAGGGAGTGGAGTTTTTTGTTAAGGCTCCTAGCAGTGAACAGTAATACCTTTATTCTTAGATAAGAAAAAGAAGCTATTAGCCGATGTACAAAAAACAGAGGGCCAGAATCCTGCAAAATGGATGGCTGTTTGGGTTTTAAGAGTATAAAGTTAAGACTGAGCTGGAATTCATATTGAGTACACAAGCAAAAGCTAATATACTGAGGAGAGGTGACATATGGTGTTTTACAGGTGAAATAACCTCAGTTACAGATCAAAGGAAAGAAAATTCATTGAATAGTTGTTTGATCAGCTATAGCAGATCTGATGGGAAATCATGACATTTAAACCAGTGCAGTAAACTGTTTATGAGTAATGAGAATGCAAGAGTGAAAGATGAAAAGCAAACTGTGCTGTAAACAACAAGAAGCACCGAGAAAGTGGCCTGATAACTTTTACTAATGGCTGCAGAAAGAAGAGACAAAATAGAAGAATGATCTGTAAAGGAATATGACTACATTCATAAAAGACAAAGGATGCTCGGTGTAGTTTTATTATGCCTGCTCAGACACAAACAAGGGAAAATTCAGAGGTATTGCTGCCTGCAACATTTCTTTTTCATGTGCAGTGACACATGGCAAGTTATTTATTTAACCTTGTAACCGCACTCACTGTTGACGCTACCTCATTGTAACCCCACCACATTCCAATTATCCCCATGCATTCAATTGCTTCCTGCTGCCCCACTTTTCTTTGATGTCACCAAACACCCATGCCCTTCTCCCTGAGATCTGCAGTCTCTCCTTAAGCTAATATTTGCATTACCCTTTAAAAGGAATGCATTTTCCTAATTTCTAACAAGAAAAGATATGATATGGAGTCCTGGATGACTAAGAAACTTCATCACTTCCTAAAAGTTATATACAGTGTTTGGCCTGATGGAAAAAATCACCCAATCATCTAAGAGTTCACTTTGTATTTCATTTTTTTCTCAAAATGTTTCATTTTTCTATTAGACATTAACAATCAAAATATTTCAAAGCATGCAATATATACTGAATAATAACTATTTACACTATATACAGTCATCCATGACAAACATTAACTTTATCAATGAATACTATCAATATTTATCTAATACGTTTTGAGTTTTTGCCACACTATTCTTTTATGTGTTACATTAGATGTTCTATAAAAAAATGGTTTGCATTTATTTTTTTACATAATAAAATCAGCAAACATAACAGCTTGCTTATTTTTCCAATTCAATGTAATAATCTTTCTGGCAATAGCTAAAATTGACCAAAGAACTTGTAACTGGTGCTTGGGAATCACACTTGGGATAGTTACATTAAATAAGATCAATGAACTGGTAATGTCACAGTTATCTGACCACAAAGCTTTTATAAAATGTCTGAAATCATTCCAATAATGTGCAAAGAGTTTTACATTTGATGAACATATGAACCCAGTTGGCTTCAAGAATTTCACCACATCTCCAACATTTTCTTTCTTTACTTTTGGATATAAGCACAATTTTGTGTGCGGTATAGAAATTTCTATGAATAAATTTCCTGATATATAATTTCCAATATAGTGATGATGAGGTGTTATTAATTGATTTGAGTAACTGTTTCTTATTTTCATTTGACAGAGATTCCCCATTAACCTTTATAGAGTAATTCCAAAAAGCAGGGTCAAATTTAAGCAATTCATCATGTAAGATTTTATATATGAGTGATATGCTTAGTTTGTGTTCAATGTTCATCAAATTACAACACATGAATAATTGTAACAGCCTTGGTATACAATCAGTTTCTATATTTATTGATACTCTCACTTTACTTTCAATAAATTGCCGTAATGATTATACACATAACCAATTATCTTGGCTAACATTATATCTGGCTAGAAGAAAGTTTATTGATTGAATGTTCTTTTTATCTATAAATTGGTGCCAGAATTTTAAGTCATTGTCTTTAAGGTTCAACATTTTATTATTGTTAAAGGAATCTAAACAATCTGGAGTATAGGCTATGGGAAATATAAGAAAGAGTGTTTATTTTAAACTATAATTATTATCTATTATGTTTTTAAAGATGCAAAAAATTTGATTTATACCATATGAGAAGTGCCTAAATTTCTTATTATATAGACAATACTCACGAAGCACCCAGTATATTTTGCTGATTCCGAATGATTCATTAAATTGGGTTTCCACATTTCTAGTAACAGTTATATGAATCCCATGTAGCTGTTTCCAATTAGAAGTATATACAGGTGTTAGCCAATGTAATATTATATTGATAATAACAGATTTTGAGTATAATTCTATATTAGGAAATCCAATCCCATTACTGTTCCAGGTCCTAACATGCCATTTGTATGCTATTCTTGGTTTTTGTGGAAACCAAAGAAATTTTAAGTAATAAGGAATCTATTTGTTAAAATATTTTTTTAGGTGGGGGTAAAAATCAGTGATTGTGTATAGAATAAGACTTTGGGCAAAATAATCATTTTTATTAATTTAAGTCTGTTCTCCACAGTGAAAAATATTTTGCTCCATTTTTTAGTTAAATCACTGATTGTGGCTAATAGACTGGTATAATTTAATTGAACAGTCTCTTTCCATGTATTTTTTATACTAATCCCTAAATAATTTATTATATCCTTTTCCCAATTAAATATATTATACTTTAGTAGAGTTTTATTTATTTTCTTATTGAGTAATAATGTTTTGGTTTTATTTTGGTTGAATT
Source organism: Protopterus annectens (assembly GCF_019279795.1). Classification (NCBI taxonomy): domain Eukaryota; kingdom Metazoa; phylum Chordata; order Ceratodontiformes; family Protopteridae; genus Protopterus; species Protopterus annectens. Next base: position 793,752,510 of record NC_056746.1, read on the forward strand.
TTAGCCCTGCGACCTTCCCAAATTGATTCATAGCATTTATAATATATTGCATAGAAAAGTCTATATCATGAGATGTTAGTAAAATATTGCCCACAGATAGCTGAATTTTTGAACACTATTCCTTATTTAAATAAAATCATTTTATGTTTGTAGCTTTTCTAATATATGAAGCAAAAGGTTCAACCGATAGAGTGAATAATAATGGGGATATCAAACATCCTTTTCTAGTCCCTTTTTGAATTCTTAATGGAGATAAGCATGAACCAATTTTAACATATGCTTGTTATTCATTGTATATTTTCAATATTAAATTAGTAAAATCCAGGGAAAAATGATAGCCATCAAGAATGTTATGTAAATATGACCAACTAATAGAGTCGAATGCATTGTCTATATCCAAACTTATAACAGTTAGTTGCTTCTTGATTTTGTTCGCAATATCTATTAAAGATAACAATTTAATAATATTATTGTGGACTTTCCTATGTAAGACAAAGCCTGTTTGGTCATAATGTATTAAATTACGTAGTATATTCTTTAATCTCTTAGCCAAATGGACATAAAAAGTTTATAATCAATGTTTAATAAGGAAATAGGTGTATAGAATGCACATGATTTGGGATCTTTACCTGTTTCAAAATAGGAGAAATTATTGAGTATTTCCAAGAAGAGAAATTTTTAATTCTTGTTTAACCATGGAAAAAGTATGTAATCCAGAAGAACCCTATATATTTCTTAGATTACCCCATCCAATCCTGGGGCTTTATTGTCCTTTAGGTTTTTAATTTGTTCTTTCATGTCTATTAATGTTATTTGTTTATTTAAAATGTTATTTTGTTGACTTGACAACTTATTCATATTTTCCTGAAGAAATGTATCTACTATATTGTCTGTCTCTAGAGGTAATGACATGTCATTGATTGATCTAGAATATCTTTTAAATGCTTCCAATATACATCTTAAATCAGTTGTTCTTTTAACTGAGTTATTACTCATATATTTGATTTCATTGATATGGTTTTGTTTACTGACTTGTTTGGATCTAATAGCCAGTTTATGTAAATGCCTAGGGTTTACAGAATAGGATTGTAATTTTAGTTTTTCTAAGTTTATAGCAAATTTGTGGTTTAATATTTCTAAGTATTTTTGATTTAAGTTTGATATTGCCATATGTACTGCTGTAACATTTGATTTTAAATTTAGTTTTAACTTATTTATTTTGATTTGTAGTTCTGATAGCTCTTTGTCTCATTCCTTTGTTTTTTGAAGGTACTAAGTTTTAACTCTACCATACAGGTAGACTTTTAATGCATCCCATAATATAGCGTCTGTTACCTCCCCATTATTGTTAATTTCTATGAATGTCTCTATTTCCTTTAGAATCCATTCTCTTCTTCTTCTTCTTCTTCTTCTGTTGGCTTTTCCCGGTTAGGGTTCATCACAGCGGATCACCTGTCAGCTCATGATTGGCAGTGGAGTTTTACAGTGTCAAGTTGCCAGCCCAGCACCCAACCTTCCACAGAAGGCACACACATACATAGACTCACATCTAGGGCCAATTTAGAGTGTCTAATCCACCTACAGCATGTCTTTGGGATGCGGGAGGAAACCGGAGCATCCGGAGGAAACCCACACGACCACATAGAGAACATGCAGACTCCGCACAGAAGGCACCCCGGCTGAGGATCGAACTGGAGAGCCTCTTGCTATGAGGCGGCAATGCTAACCACTGCACCACTGTGGCCGCCCATTTAGAATCCATTCTCTAAAACCTTTTATTTTTGTTATATATGTTGGTATTCTTTGTAGTATTATCAAATCATCATTCTTCACTGCCAAACTAAAAAAAGGCATTATGGTCAGAAAATGGGCATGACATTATTAAGACATCACTTATTTTTGAATAAGGGCCATTAGAAATGAAAATCTTGTCAATATTTGTTTGTATGCCAAATCTGAATGAATAATGTGTATACTTGAGTGAATTTTGCAATCTTAAATTGTATATGTCTCTGAGATTCATTGAGACAATAACATTATTTAATTTCTTAGCTTGTGTTGTTAATTTAGCTTTACTGGTTCTAGAAGTATCTGTATCTGTTAATAAGCAATTGAAATCTCCAGCCAATATAATTTCCCCTTGCATATAATGCAATGGTATCCAGATATTTATTCACATATTTAGTCCCTAACCCAGGAATCCAGTAAGAATTTATCAATATGTAGCATTTCCTATTAATTTCTAGCACCGCTAAACTTAACATGCCATCCTTATCTGAAAATGAGTTTAATATTTTAGGCATTATGTAAATGTTATTCCACAGTATAAGGGTGCCTCTTCTTTTAGATTTATGACAAGAATCAGTAAGTACTGTATAAACTTTAAAGGATAGTTTCTGTAAATCTTTCTTCAATAAATGAGTTTCTTGCAAGAAAATTATTTGTGCTTTATACATTTTGATAAACCTAAGCAAACCAGCTCTTTTGATGTTATTATTTAAACCATTAACATTTAGCGATAAGCATTTATAAAGCATTGTACACTTGAATTATATTTAGAACATCTATAATACATCTCATATGCAATAGCCTGAAATATCTCCTAGAATTATTTATCATGGATGAATCAAAAAATTTAACTAATGATTTCTGAAACAAATAACTATATACACATACAAACATGGAACATAATGTTCCAGACTTGGTTAAAGATTTAACCAAACCACCCACTTTCCACATCTCACACACCAATTACATCACAATTCGCTTCTGCTTCAATTATATACAGTATGAGCTGTAAACCATGTTTAAAGTAACCCCATCAAACATGAACTTAAAAAGTACACTATCTAATCACCGTAGAATCATTTTCAATAATGCATATAATCGATCACACTATAAAGTAACAATGTGAAGTCAACTTCACCATATGAAACCTATCTTGATGTGAGGCTGTAAATAGAGACTTCTTATATTAATTATGCTTAGTTTCCTTCTGTGTTTATAACCTTAGAGATATAATGCTTACACATTTCTTTCTTTCTACAAGGTTAATACACATGAAGATGAAAGGAAAAAAAACACTGTTCTGTTGATAATGTTTAAACAGTTTAAAACTATGATAGTTGTACTAACCATTAGTTATATTTATAGTCATTTATCAAATCTGCATGTGCAGACATTTAACAAATCTGTATTGTTCCAATATATATTTTAGTGCAGCTAACATTGAGTGTAATACATTTTATCAGGTACTTTTATATGTCCTTATAAAAGATATGTCTGCTTGGTTATGGTTGCAGTAATAAAAAAGACATGTATATAATTAAAATTTATGTTCACTTCATATGCTGCCCATTTATATAACCAGCATTACCATTTTGTTTTCATATAAGGACATTCTATCTGTCATCATCTCTACCTCCCACCTTCCCTCACTGTTTTTCATAAAACAAAGACATTCATTGGCTTTAATTCATTATTTTAGCTCTAAACTACACAGATAGTCACAACATTGACTCTTTGATGTCTTTAGAATACTTTTTTATAATATTTCCGTACCTTTTAAAGCTTCTGAACATGGATTTCACTTAATACTCACTTATTTCCCTTCCAAATTTAATTTGTGGCTCCGTTTCCATGTTTTGAAGCTGTGCGTGGGTTGAAAGGTCACATGACATTACCATTCCGTGTTTCCTTGCAGCTGACTTCACAAACTCATTGCTGGTGCCTTGTATGTGCTTGGGCTTGTTTAAAATAGGCATAGAAGCTAAAAAAAGAGTTTAGGTAGGAAATACAAAATATGAAGCTTTCTTTGCTCCTGTGAAAAAAAAAAACGCTCGAACAGCCTCAGCAGTGCAAAATACCAACGGTCAATACCTAACCAGGCTAGCAAAGCCATATTTTCCCTTCAAAACATCAACTTACACCCATAATGTCTTTTAAACTTATGTTAACATTAAACAACTTATAAATGTAATAAACAACAAAATAGCGGCAGAGGCAACCATGCAACAGTAAAGTAGAAGCTGTCTCTGATACAGTAAATTTCCAGACTTTAATGGTGTGTACAGGTAAGCACTTACACAATTGCTCCATCAGACAGGTATTGTTGCATGGTTGCCTCTGCCGCTATTTTGCTGTTTATTACATTTATATATTTCTTCGTGTGGAGAGGCATTTACTTCACTGAGTGTATTCTGCTCGTTTTATTAAACAACTTATATCTGTCAATCAGCATGAATACAACATCTATTACCTTATTATAGTCAGACATGCAGTTAGATAAATAATCAGGTGGTTACAGAACATAAAATAAGTATTTCATTCATATCTTTAAGAAAACACAACACTTTTGTTTTAACTGCGTCTAATAATAATAAAGACAATTTTGATACAGGAGCCCTATGCAGTATGATCACAAATGCATATTTAGTATGTACTATAGCATTACCCCACCATTCACACACATGAATATATTCTGCTTAAGATATCATACAGCAATGATATCACTAAATAACTTTGTACCCCAACAGTAAGACAGTGAGCATATTATTAAGTTAATTAGAATCAGATAATACACACACAGAGAAAAAACACAGTTTTACCTTTACCTTGCTGTTGTTTCTCAGCAATAAACTAAATAATGAATCTTGCAGTAAAATTATTTTACATTTAACAATATCCTATTTATTTCTCGTTTAATTTTTTATTTGCTCCTTCTTTCACAGTCCATCCATTTTTTGTTGAATGTCTCTTCAGTCTTTGTGTAGACCAATTCTTATCTTCTGTATCAGTTAATATTTTTTCTTCTGGATACAATCCATGGCTTCTGGTAGTGAGCTGAAGATCTTCTCACCATCTGGTAGAAATATTTTTATCCTGGCAGGAAAAAGTATTTGGGCCTTGATGTTGGACTTTCTGAGGGACTTTATTAAGGGAACACGTTGTTTTTTTCTAGAGATGACAAAAGAGGTGTAATCATTGTCAAAACGAATGTTTTTTTTTTTAATTTATCTTAACAGGAGAGTTTGTCCATACAGACTTCATAATAAATCCTTATCTTGGAAAGACAAAAATCTAACAATGATGGATCTGGGGTTAGAAGATACAGTAGTTGAAGTTGGTTTTGATAAAGACCGGTGAGCTCTTTCAATTCTGAATGAAAAAGATTCTGGAAAATTGTTAAGAAATTGTATCATATTATTGCCTTTCTGTTTTTCACGTACTCCATAAATTCTGATATTATTTCTCTTTGACCTACTCTCTAGATATTCCAGTTGTTCTAGTAGTTTTGTATTCTGTTTCAAAAGATAATCATTGTGGCTCTCACACTCAGTCAATCTGACATCCATATCAGTTACAGTTTCTTCAATAGAAGATATTTGTTCTGAATGTTTTTTATTACCTAATTTAGAATGTCCAACTGCTTGCTACAATCCTGTTTTATAATGTCAAATTTGTTCTCCAGTTTATCCATTTTGAGAGATAGTTATTAGATATTTGTTATTATAACTTGTAACTCCTTTTTCACCACACTATTCTGATGTGACTTCTTTGAGTTATTCATACTTGAATCCTTTGTAGAAAAACTTGTTGACAGGAAAAAGTAATAAAACCTTCTATTTCAGTACTAATTTTTGAAAAATAATAAAAGTCCTACACATATGTATCTTCTCATAGATATTTGAATTGAAAAATTAACTTAAATTTCCTGTCAGAATAATATATTATAGGCAGAGCTAAAGTTCTGTGCTGCTAGCAGTCTAGCATCTTGGCCACGACCCCTCTTTCACTTTGTATTTCTCAAAAACACAAAGATACAATTTGTATTAATAGTCAAGTAAGCCATATCTAATCCCATAATTTTTTGCAAAGAAATGAATTAGAGCACATGTAGGTCTTTGCCCAGTCATTCCTGGCCTACTATGTCCAGAAGATTTTCAAAAGGCGTTCATTAACCTTTCTCATCTTACTGCTGATTGCATTGCTGAGCTCTCAAGCTCTGATGATGACTTCCCTTTTCTTAATTTTTATTTCAAATAAGGGTCTATTAAGGAAGTTTGTGGTATTTTGGGTAAGTGCCTTAGGACAGTGCAGGAAGTGATAGTATCTAGCCCCAGTTTCTAAAACTATGCAAGGACTCCTACTGCGAGATTTAATGCATATTTTCAATCTTTCACTAGAAAAATTATTTCCAGCCTAATGAAAATCTATTTTTTATTTCCTTTACTATACTCACAACTCCAGATTCTGCGTCTGACTCGCAATCAGCTCGTAGTTCTCCCCTATTTCTCTAGAATACATGGGGCATATAGCTTTAGATGCTAATGAGCTAACTACAGGACTACATAAAATTCATGTAATGTAGCACAGTTTTCTTATAGAGAGTCCAGCTTGACTAAAGACTTTTATTAGAGGCTAGTCACCATTCCCATTGTCTCTTTGTTAGTTAACTACTGTCCCAATATCACATTCCCAAAACTTTTTGAAAAAGTCATTAAACAAGGCACAGATTACTACAGCAAATCTGCTCTGTTTTCTAAGTATCATCATAGTTTTGCTGCTGGTAGGAATACTATGACTTCATTCTAGCTTTTCCAGATGCAGTTCTTCCTACCACAGACAGCAGCGTCTTGATAGGTTCTCTAGCTACAGATCTTTTTGCAACCTTGCAAGACACTTCTTTTTCTTCAGTGATTGGCATTTATGTTGATGTTCACCATTATTCAGCCCCTATTCCACTGCCATTAACTTCACACTAATTGATCCTCCTTTTCTGAGCTCACCTTATCCTTTTATGTTGATGACTTTGTTTGATTAGAGTTCTTCAGCTTCGCACTATTCCATTAACACTGACTACAAAATGACATAGATAATCTTTTTAAATAGTTTAAAGGAGACAATTAATACTCATACTCAATAAAATGAAAGCCATGCTATCTGGGCCCCTGTTAGGTTTAAATAGGTTCTATCTTAATGGGATTTGATTATACAGACAATTGGCATTGTTAACCTCATTTAAGAAAGTGGGAGTTTGGATGCATCTGAAATGACAGAACATCATCCTGACCATGTCAAAACTAAAATTAATGGGATTCTGTTGTTAGAAACTCCAGATTCTTCACATCTTCTGCTAGATCAAACATAAGGGAAGGTATTCTATGGCCCCACTGAAATATGCTCTACGTTAATTGCTGATGACTGTTACGAGAACCTGTAAATTGTTTCCAGTAGGTTCTACAGATATGTACAACTTGCTCACAACAGAGAATAATATTATTACACTCTGGCTATTAATTAAAAAATAATCAGGCCTGCTGTTTTGTATGTTATTGAACAGACTTGTAAACAGGAACACTTCTCATGGTACACTGGGTAAAGCTACCTGTTCATTAAGGTCCACATTTAATGAAGCATTATTGGTCCATAAACCAACCAATATTTTAATTAAATGCACAATCATGCTGTTTCATTCTTAAGCTAAAAGTCTTTGAATGTGTTACCTTCCACAATCAGAAAATTAATTGTAACATAATTACTCATCTGAGTTTACTTTTTTACTTTTCTTGTAATAATTCATTTAAGCCTTACTACTAACCTTCTTATCTGAAATTTCACTAGGTGAATTCATAATGATAGGAGTGTTCCTTGATTCACTGAGGGACCCCTGGAGTTAGATGATCGATGTTAACCTTCAGATAGGGCGTACTTTCATCTGCCCTGACTAGGGCTCTTTTTAAATACTGGTTCATATGAAACAAATACAGCCCAGCTTCAGGCTTGCTTTGGGTAGCAGATCTGTATCAAGCAAACTTTGTTGAATGAAAACTTTGGACCCATTTATTGGTTTGCATTCTACCTGGTATTAATTTATTCAGAACATGTAGCAGGGTAATATCAGGAGTGGTGTTGCCATTTGTTTTTAATCAAAGCTAGAGCTTACCATTGTAGACTGTAGTGTAGGCTGTTTTGAACACATTCCGAAGGAAGGAAGAAATTGCAGAATTCCCTTTGTATACAATACAACCAGTTATTTGTTGATTTTTATGGAAGAGTATGATAATTTACTCATCATTACAGTGTGGAATCATCCAAGATGGTTGATATTCGGTGACTTTACTGCCTGGACTGATGCGAAATTTGTTACACTCACAAAAAATTGTTCTGTACTGTGGAGTTCTGACTTCGAGATTTATTGTTTTGTCTATTGCACAAATAAAGCAGCACTTAACAAACTTGATCTTACAAATTTGTTTGTCTGCAGCTGAACTTGTAGTAAGCCAGTGTCAGAACCAGAACATTACCTGGTTCACTTTAAGTTGTTTCCCCATGATTGTGCCACTCAGTATTGAGTTAATCTGTTATAGAGATTTAAAGAACATATCTAGCAGTGAGCTGATGCCCCTAGTGGCTATCAGCTTAACCAGCTGCAAAAGCTCACCAGTGATTATTATCCAAGCTCACTAGCTACAATTTCTAACATATATGCTATTTGTGACATGGGGCACTTGGTTTACTTATGAGATTTGTGATCTATATAGACATGGAAGTAGGCTGAAATGCATGCACAACTTTACCTGATCTGGATCAAGCTTAGTTTGAATACTAGTCAGAAATTACAAGGCACAGTTCTTGTCTCATGAGATTATTGCAGCATCAGTTGATATGATTGCATTTTTTCATGTGGTTGAGAGGCTGTACAATCCATACAGTCTTACTTTCTAGAAAGCCTTTTCTGTCTCATTATGTTAGAATATTGCCCAACCTCTTCCTGATAAAGTGGGCAATATCATATGCTGCCCCCCAACATGATCATAGAATGTTTTGAAGCCTTTACTGTAGAATTCTTGAACTTTGCTTGCTGGGTTGAATTTCTGACTGGGGGTAGCCACAAATGGAGCTTCCTCCCCCATCTCTCATAATTCAGCTGTTCTTACTTGCTGGAGCTGTCTTCATCCCAGTGAAGTGAGGATATGGCTTCACAGTGAAGATTGGAGTTTTCTACACTTGAGGATAAACCCTAGCTGACCCCAAGCTGGGAACTATTTGATAACTCCAGCTTTTTTACACAGTTTCTAATTTTGTTCCCTAATGGCAGTCTCTGCAACCGCCCTGCCCATCACTCTGCCGAAGCAGAGATCACAGTGCCAGGCATACTCATTACAACCTAGGTATAAGACAAAGGTATAAGACAAAGGTATAAGACAAAGAATTGTCTAGTGATCCCTGCACTGGGATGTCCCCAGTGTGATAACTGGGCAATTTCCATAGCCTTCACTAGGGTGCACCAGCATGGTGGGATGAGGAGCATTCCTGCCCCTGAGATGGGCGAGCTGACACTGGACACCCATTCCCATCATTCTCAGACTGCTCTGTCAGCACCAGGGTTGATATTCAATCCTGGATCATCTGGGTTACAATCAGGATTTCATCTGTCTATCTGCACCACAGAGCTAGTGGAGTTTACCTAATTACATATTGCCTTATCTATTTCTTTCTTAGGTTCATAAATTTGTACTCTTTTGCCCCGAATTTAGACTGGAATGCTTCTAATCTTTTTTTCTGGTTTTGTGAAATATAATGTTGTTATACTTTAGTCCCTTCATATCTTCATGTAACCCTGCAACAAATCAATCATCAAACCAGAGAGCATCTTGCTGTGAGGTGACAATACTATCCAATAAGAAGGTCTCTGGTTCGATTCTTGTCTGGGGTGCTTTTTGTATGGAGTCTGCATGTCCTCCCTGTGTTTGCATGGGTTTCTTCCTGGTGCTCTATTTTCCTCCCACATTCCAAACACACGTACTAGGTGAACTGAACACTCTAAATTGGCAGTAGGTGTAAGTGTGCATGCGAGTGTGTGGTATGGAGGAACTGCTGAGGCAGAATTAGCCACCTGATAGTGTGAACCTTGGCTCTAGATGATTGTTTCTGCCGAAGTAATACCCTGTCCCCATGTGCAAAAATAAAAAAGGGGTTGTAGATGGATGAATCTATAAAAGCACATAGCTTCCTCTCAGAGTCGGGCTTCTTTGCTATATCATCTATGAAGAAACTGAAAACGAAAATTTCATGTCCGACATCTGAATATGTATTGTCTCACTAGTAACTGTCCTGTTTTTTTTTCTGAGAAGACCACAACTATTATTACTATTACTCCTGTTACTCACAGTTTCAAGAATGTTACCATTCTGTGAAACTCCCTGTCAGATCTTTATAGCACCCTTTTAAAAGGAATGTATAGTGTACAGTCTCTCACTATTGCAGCTTGGTCTTTCTCAGTGCCATTCTTAAAATCCAACTGCACACTTCCAGCATTTTTCTTCTCTAAATTTCCATAAGTTTATATTACCCTCACCTCTCTGTTCCATTATAGCTGACCTCTTACTCCTCAGCACCCAATCAGATCATTAGATGAGCACTAGAGCTCTGTGTCTCTCAGAACTCTCTTTGCAAATGACCACCAACATCTCTGTAGCTCTCTTACCTGAATTCCTCCCTTTCTCTTTGAAGCTCTATCCTATTTTATATATTTAACCCTGTGACAGGGTAGATTTGGCATGATGGTTAAGGTATTCACCTCACAGACACAAGGTAGAGAGTTTGATGTTGACCTTATATTGGTTAGGCTTAAAATGGCCCTTAGCCTAATAAACACCTATGTTTCATTAAAAATCAGCAGTAAGGCTACATATAGCATCCTCTGTTAACTACTGTTACACTTTTTATGTTGGGTTGTATTATATGTCTGCTGTTGTCAAATAATCTTTTCTATGTATTTACACATTTCTGGATGTCTTAATGTCCACCATAGTTCCCATTCCCTAATAAAAGTATTTAATGACACATGACTCCTTTCTCCTGAAATTTTTATATTGTACTTTACACTTGTGTCATCCTCGAATGCTGTCCTTCTGATTGCCCTGTTTCCATCACTACAACAGATATGCTGTACATGCATTAACTGTTCATCATAACATGAAAGTGTAACACTCCATGGACTTAGTTGTGCAATGACTAAGGTTTCCATTGCAGCCTTCTTAAATCACCCCTGAAAAGGGAGTGGGTTTACCTTGTCAAAAGATCATAAACAAATGAAACAAATAAGCAGAGTTTCCAGAGACAAACCTCTTGTTGACCTTGCAGGTGCTGCAATTGCAAATCCCCACAGGAACATATTTCTCTACCTGAGCTAATTATTTCTCATGAGTTCATTTTGGAAACATTTCACTTGTCTCATGCCAAGTTTGCCAGCAGCATTTAAAATTAAGCGTGGTTACATTTTACAAAGGAAGTGAACCAAACAGAAACAGATAATGACACTCACCCATGATTTCAAAGTTTTCAGCTGCACTCACACGTAGGCACATACACACACATGTATACAAACAAACCCCTACACAAACAGACACACACACACACACACACACACACACACACACACACACACACGCCTCTGCACACGAAGAAAATGAAAGCATCATATCTCTCAACCTCTTAGAGCAAGAAATCTGAGCAAAGCCATAAATAAAAGGGGAACAAAGGCCTAAAAATAGGGACAATTTTTAAATATTGCTCTTACAAACTTAGAAAGTTGGTAGAATAACTGCTTTTGCATTTGCAGGAATTTTCTGAAGGGCATGAAGTCTGAAACATCTATCATTATTTTGTAATTTCAGTCATTGATAATTTGTCACTAATTTGCCAGAAAACCACAATATTACTAAAAAAATACCAAAAATATGACATGAAAATCTATACATTTGAGAGGTATGACTGTATTGAACTCTCTAGTCAATATATACTCTGCCCCTCATCCCTAAACCAGCTGTCTATGTGTATTTATGTGATTGTCTTGGTAAAAAAATGAAAAGATCAAATATATCAGTACAACATGAAAATGGAAACCTTGTTCTGAATTTATTCAGATCTGACTTGCATACTCTACAACCCTGTGCAAAATATTGAACTCTTTTCTTAGCTATACAAGAAATACCTGTTGTAAAAGACTAAGTGATCAACTAAATGAGAAGCAAATAACATCCAAAAGCGAAATCACATTCTAATGTTATTTTTTTTACTTCTAACAAACGTGGAGCACTAAGTCACATGGATATTTTCCAGATTCATCCCAGGAGTACTGTCTAGGTAAGAGAACTACAAGGGGTCACACTGTCAGGCAATCAGAGTCTGAGAAAAGTAATCCCATATCAGGGGAAGCATCTTCAACGTAGTTTACTGCCTTCATTCTCTGTGCTAACTGCCACATGTACATCCATATTTTACCAACTACTAATATTATGGAATTGTGTCACATTGGTAGAATGTATGAGATCAGTGACATTGCCCTCACAGATTAGTTCACATCTTGCAACTAACATATGCTTTTCAGATGTGCACAGTAAAAGGGGTCATATACTTTCTCCACAAAGAATTTCATCTGCAATAGATTATTGTATTTCTCAATCTGTGTCACAGTGTGTGTGTGTGTGTGTGTGTGTGTGTGTGTGTGTGTGTGTGTGTGTGTGTGTACGTATATATAAAAAAAGAAAGTATGATGACTTAATGGTAATATGCCTGCTTTAAAACTCCAGAGTCTGGGGTTCCATCATGATTTCAGGTCCCTTTCTGTTTTCTCCTCTGCATGGGTTTTTCAAGGTAGTGTGTTTTTTTCCACCCTCCTAAAACATGCTGCTTGATTGACTACTCTCATTCACCAATAAATACTTTATATTTAACCTTCCCGTGTAACCTAGTCCTTTACTGAAACAAGTTTGAGAAGGACAAGTTCACCTCCCCAGTTAAAAGTCAGTTTTAAAAAATACAAATCATGGACTAGCTGTTTCACATCACAGATAACTAGCACAGCCTTTCTACTTATCATCAGAAAACAGGTAACGGCTGCTGCTATAAATCCACAGAACCTTTTCAGATGTTTGCTTTTTCACTATACTTGTGAACATTTGCCATGTCATAATAGTAAACAATAACTTGTAGTAATGCTAGCTTGTTCACAAGAAAACAATGACAGCATAAAAATTAAAACCAAAACAGGACGACAATAAAACGGTTGCTGTATGGTGACTTCATGTAGAAAAGAATATGTATGTTTCAGAAGCGTCTATATTACCATGTCAACAGTGCTATTCATCGAACACCCTTACATCGACACATGTACACCGAAATACCTAAATGTCGAACAGCCACACAAGCGATTTTTTTTTCTCAGGGAGAAGAATCGCTGGTACAACAAAAAACAAAACAAACCAACAGACACAATGAAGTGGGGTGCTTCGCACACCACACCCCCCACACCATTCCTACTTAAATATACCAACTCCGAGAGCACACTACAGTGGAGGAAATGGCAAATTCCCCAACAATGGCCAAGCGATTTTTTTTTCCCTGGGAAAAAAAAATCACTTTTGTGGCTGTTCGACATTTAGGTATTCCTGTGTACATGTGTCGGTGTAAGGGCATTCGATGAACAGCCCTGTCGACATGGCAATATAGACCCATTTCAGAACACACATACAAAGTCTATGTAAAATGTATCTGTCATATAAAAGTATTCTTAACAATCCCTTAGAGTGATCTTCTGTTTTTCTGATACCAGTTTGTTACCATATTTGGACTTAGAATAACATTTGCCATTAGTCAGACAGTGGATGCAGTTACATTATTCACAGAAATCCCCTGCCTATTTTTTTAGTATCAGTGGCCTGACATAAAACCAAACTTCACTTGTTCTAGACTTGCAGATTTACTGCCCACCTAATGCCACTAGAAAAAAATCAATCAGCCAAGTCAACATAGCATTTTTTTCTATGTCTTCAACTCTGTACATTTCAACCTTAAGTAGGCTCATTTTATGTGTTTTACAAGATCTTATATGGACTGAGTGTAAAAGGATTCAGTTTATATTCAACTTCCAGGGAAGCATGTAATTTTGTAGTCTCCCAAAGGCTGTCAGTGCATTAGGTCTTCATATCAGACAAAATTACTCAGAATTAGAGCAAATAAGGACAAAAATGACAACTCCTTGGCTGTAAGCTTAAGGCCAAATGCCATAAGACCTTATTTAGGTTGTTGTTTTTAAGGAAATGTTACCAGTAACTACTCTACAGTTGTTATCTAATCTGGGCACTGTTAGGGCACTTGTAAAAATCCTGAGCCTTGGGAATCTGATGCAGGATTACATTAGCATCTGTTTCAGGAGACCAAGTTCAACATAATCAAAAAGTTCAGAGGATATGGGAATACTGTACCACTTCATCCACAGTGTTTATAGCACAGCTGCTTTGACTTGGAGTAGTAATCATTAGAGGTATAACAAGGCAGGCATTTGTTTTTGTGCACAATAATTTGTCAGGCATTGTAGTGCACCAATGTGTTTGCGAATATGTGTTTGTTAGTTTGCTTACTGTGTTTGTCTGACTATTAAATGAGTGTAACTTCCTTATCCTTAAGTCCTTTTTTTTTTTTGAATGGCATTAATAATAAATGTGTGAGTGTGTGATCCATGCCGCTTTTTTCTCTACAGTTTGGATTGCTATCATCTCCCCAGAGTAGGTTATTTAATTGGGATACCTCAATCCCAGAATTTCCACACATAAATGCAACAAATAGTGTGTTCTTAACCTTTATCATGTTGCATATAGTGAAGACCATTTACTCTTAATAAAAGTAGGGCTTTGTGACCTTTTCATGATATATGTTATACTTGTAACTTTTTTCAGACAGCTCGTCTACATTAGTAACATTACTACCTCCTTCTTATTTCACAACACAGTCTTCTCTTGCTACTCACAATGCATAGGAGCTGAGGATCCTAGCTAAGCATATTGAGTTCCAAAGCTGGGCGTGGATATGTAGGGCATACTCTTCAACCGTCTGTCTAGGAATGGTTTGCTCACATTCTATTTGTGCCAAACTAAATCAAGATGTCTCATCCTGAGACGAAACCGGCAGTCAGAAGTATGAAAGTACTATGGACTACCATGTGATATTTTAAACTGTAGGAAAGGTATTCATTCCAATCTGTGCCTTGCAGGTCAATAAATATCCAGAGTACATTTAGGGTCCTAGTAAAACCATTGCACCAGACTATTATGCCACAAGGTTATAAGATGAAGGAAACAATTCTTTGCCTGATGCATATCAAACAAAGTTATCATTAAGCACAGAGTAAGATATATACGTTAATCTTCCAAAAGCTTTGGGAAAATCTGAGCTAAGAAATATTACATAGTCTTTATGCACCTTTTCTTCCCAGGTATAGAATGTGATTGCTCCCATGGGAGATTCACTTACAACCGCTATAAAGAGTGTCCTGTATGTTTTCTGCATGAGCTTGAAGTACCCAGGTGTGTTTACACATATGTTTTTAAATTGTTACATCACTCCTCAATGGCAGAGACAGTTAGGATACTATGGATAAGACTGCTATTACTTTACCACACAATGTTTGCATGTTGTATGAGCAGGCATTGTGAGCAAGTCACATTTTCTGTTATATATAGCAAGTTTACATAACTGCAAGTATTATGAGCATGTCTAGAAGATGAATTTGGTATTTTTTGCAGTCCGCCATCTACAGAAATACTCTGTCACCTAGCCATATCTCTCAATCTCTGAGCATTAAAAATCATAGCACTGGTCTTTAACTTCATAGTAGAAGATCAGAAAGAGGAACATTTTTATTTTTCACAAAAGGTTTTCATATACTAGCCCCTATAGTAGGTTATGGGAACTCTTTAAATATGCTTAAAATGGTGGTCCCCAAAGCAGATCTGACTTTATGAAGAAAATCACTAAATCTGTGGACTAAAATCATAGTTTTAAGCTTAAATCATAGCGCATGTGAGCTATGCATGTATCCTTTTTTGTAGGATATGTATTTTCTCTAATTGACTCATTTGACTGTTTTTCTTATTCATAAAGTCCTATAAAATATGTGCCACTTTCCCTAAATCAAGGAAAATATGATCAGAACAAGGTGACTCCTCCAGCTTGTGTGGCATGGCCAGCCCCAAGATGCCCCTTTCCTTAAGGAGGAAAGTTGCTCCACTAACTTTTTAATGAAGCTTGAAATTTTACTCCTAGACAGTCCTTCCTATCACATTAGCTGATGCCTTGGCTGTTTAAGAGGGAAGATACAGCATTTGTGTCAACTTTTCTCCCCTTTAGACGCCAGATGTTTTGCGTGGTACATCTCTTACATTTCCTATCCTTTCCAATGCTGCAGTACCAGCTTAGGAAGATCCAGGTTACTTGCACCTGGAATACAGCATTTATGAAATTATATATGCCTGACACATTTTAGCTTGAATTTTTATATTTAGGTTTGTTTCTGAGGAACACTTCCAGATGAAATGTCAGATTTGCTACTTCTAGGCTGTAATCATAACATGTTTTTACTTAACCACATGGTGATATGCACCTGCTTTTTGCTGTTGCCTTTGAATGATAGTATGCCTACCATGCAATGCCATGCTCCTTCATTTTAAGCATACATATAATGGCTGACAGTTAAGAACATCACACATGTTCATTAACTTTATAATGACTTGATGACTTCCACTTTAATCCCTTCCTTGAAAATATCTGCCTTTTTCTCTTATATTATGCTGATCATGGGATATATACCGTTTTTCAGACAAATCAGCATTCCTATCTCTCAACATTACATTCCACTTGGGGTAGAAAATTAACCTTTGAATTTAGATTTTTTTTTTACACACTTTCTATCAAACTACCAGTGGCCTTGGATATTCACTTTGGCCTCGACATCTATTAGCTCCTACTCTTTCGAGTATCTGCAAAATTATTACATGGTCCCATACCATGTAACTGGAGACCCTGACTGTCCCAAATGGATGAAAGAGCAGGAAGGTGACCACCCATGACATAAATGATCAGTGCTTTTATTTATTTCTTTTAATAACATTAATACCATGTTGTCAATACTACATGCCTTGAACATTTCTCAAAAGAGACCTGACATCTTTGTTAATATGGCTCCTTGCAGGTCACAGTACCCTGGATATACATCTGGTTTCAGCCCATGACTGGTAGCAGCAACCACCCCACCCCTACCCTCAGTCAGATAGCTAGATCGCAGCTGTTTAATATCACTCTTCCTAGCTAAACCTCTAAGCTTGGATCTGATAGTAGAACTCCACTCAGTAGCTGTACAGTTTGGAGTAAAATAGTTATAAAGCATGGCAGGCTGATCCTTCTGCTTTCAGATTGTTTAATCCTTTTTGTAGAAATCACTTACCTCTATGCCTGTGTATGTTTTTGTGTGAGTGCAGTCTTACGATTATTTATGCATCACTGCTTTTCATTGTTCCTTTTTAGAGATGCATGTACAGTTCAGTAAACTGTCTGCATCATCAGATATTATTTTCAGAAATGCTACCAGTTTTGAAATGTTTCATTACCTTATAGTCTTTGTTTTATACCTCTTCACATAGTGCTGAAAAAAATTACATGAATTGTCAATCTCAACTGTCTAGATTTTCACAGAATGTCAGAATCTTTGCCTCATAATTTTGGTCTGTTCCTCATACATATTTGTGGTTTTCTGGCAAATTACTGAGGATTGAAGTCAGTAAATTTGTTTGTGCCTTTCGGCTTTTCCCCAGTTAGGGGTCGCCACAGCGGAACTCCAGTCCACTAATGATTGGCAGAAGATTTTTACGTACCGAGTTGCCAGCTCTGATGCACAACCTTCAACGAAGGAACTCCAATTCACGCATGTCTCCATTCAGAAGACGCTCTAGCTGAGAATCGAACCGAACAGCATCTTACTGTAAGGCGACAACACTACCGCAGCACCAATATTGAAGTCAGTAAATAATGACAGATATTCGAGTCTCACACTTTAAATATATACATATATACATATGTGTGTGCGTGTGTGTGTAAGTGTGTGTGTGTGTGTGTGTGTGTGTGTGTGTGTGTGTGTGTGTGTGTGTGTGAGTGTGTGTGTGTGTGTGTGTGTGTGTGTGTGTGCGTGTGTGTGTGTGTATGAAAATATCACAGATTTTTATTTATGGATACATACAGTATTGACCGGTGTATATGTAATTTTTTCTGGATAGCAGTTAAAAAAAGATCATTTAACAAGACATTATCTTTCAAAACTTGAGCATATAATGTTCCAAAAAACATCTAGGCTCTCATAGTTTCTGAGGGCTTGTCAGCGTCCATACCCCTGGCTATATATATTTTGACACAGGCTTAGTAAGTGGCCCATTCTCAACTTCTGCCTGGGCACCACCTAGCCTAAAATTGACACTGCTAATATGGATTCAGAGAAGGCTGATATAGCTTGTCTGAGGGCTGTGAACAGTCTGGTTATCACTTCATTAACTTCAATTGCAATCAAACCTTGGACATTTGCATTGAAATAAAAATACATTACTGTGATCAGCATGTTCTTTGACTTTCCTCACAATCAAGTATCACATGTATAATATGGGGCTATATTTTGTAGTAAGGGTAAAGAGATACATTGTCTATATATGTCTAACAGCAATAAATTAAAATGTATAATTGTGGCCATTTGTTATTTCATAGATGACATCAGAGATGTACACATGTGGCTCATCTTTTGGGGGTGGAGTGAGGAGGCACTTAAAATATATGACGGTCACCATTTCTTCATTCACTTTCATCCCAATATAACAACAGAGGTGCAGTGGGAAGGTGACTATCTCTGTTTCTTTTTTTTTTTTTTAGAAGAGTGTGGTATAGAGGTTGACAGTATTCCCACATCTAAATTATGTATCCTCACAAGCATTTGTCTACTCAGTTTAATAGGAACTGCTGTTTTGCCAACTTTGAGCATTAAGTCTTGGACTTAGTTTACTTCTTTCTCTAAATCATTCTATTTAAAAAAAACACAATTTCAAACATATAGTTCAATCCATTTCCATTACAACAAGCCATCCTGTTCACAGTTTATAACACATATAACACACACCTTTATATTTTTGAGTCATTCTATATTTACATAACATGTTCTACATATGATAATATAATTTTTACAATATTCACAATATTGTCCTTCATATATTTGATTGTAGCCCTCAGTAAAAAAAAAAAATGCCCTACTCTTACATTATTACACTCATCTCTTTTACATCTCTCCTTTTGTTCCCTGAAGTAAATCTCGGCATACTTCATCCCATATGTTGCATAATATTCTACTCAGCTTTGTCCACCTTCAGTTCCCACGACTTATCTTACCCATTGTTGTTTATCCAAACATCTGATGTTTCTCTACCTGCCCTTCACTAATATCTCCCTTATTCTAGTCTTTAGCTATTCTTCTTCTGTTTTGCCATTAATAATGCCTCCCTTCTTCCTTCCCTTCCCCATGCCCCCTGCCCCTCATCTACTCCGTCTTTGACTTCTTTATTGTATAACGTCTGTGTGTTGCTTTCATTTTTAGATTTTCTTTCTCCACTTCCTTGTATCCCACCACATACGAACATGATTTACTTCCTTTTCCCCACATTTCCAATACTACAGACTCTCCCATTGGTCCTGCTCTCCTAACCTCTTTGGTCTCTTGTATCATCTATGCAAAAGCCTCATATGCTGGTCTCTCATTAACCATGATACCTTTACACTCTTGCCAGTCCTCATGCCTTTACTTACTTCTCCTCAGTATCCAGCACCATATTTTCCTTTATCCACCTCTCCCTTAATTTACTAAAGACAATTACTTCTTCAACTAATATTGTTCACAATTTGAAAAAAAAAATCTCTTCAAACTGTCTGATAACAACTGCTTTCAGACTAAGTGTTGCATGGGCAATTCATATCCAATGGCATATAACTTTTCACACACTTATTTTAATCCATGCTATTTCTAAACAGAAAGAGTTATTCCTTGCAAAATACTAACTAACATTCATATTAAACTCTACAGCCTCCCTTCCAACTGATTTACTTTCTACCCAGCACATATTTTCCCTCCCCCACAAAACTCTGTATTTCCCTATGAATTTTTGCCTCTCTTACTTGCTGTTTGTATTCTAGCAGTAAAACAGCTTTCTGCCATTCTGCTGTAAACAATGCACTCAGTTGTTACTGTTCTTCTTTTATTCCTTCTTATATATCATTCTTAGATTTAAATTCAGAATGTGCCACTGAGTGTTTCTGTTTTTTTGTTGTTGTTGTTTTTTTTTATGTCTTGCAAATTGATGCAGTTGCACAACTTTCATATGTTAGTTTCCCAATGTACTGATTTTGACTGTGGGCTGAGCCATTTGGATCAGTGTTTTACCCTGGCTAAGAAATATATTTAAGTAAGTAAAATAAATTGATAAATAAACTAAATAAATAATAAATAAAAATATCAAATAAAGAACTGCCTGTCCGGCTGTTACTCTATTTTTAATAACCTTAGCCTATTTCATACTACATTGTATTAAATGTAGGGGCTTCTACCATTGTCTGAAGCAAATGAACACCACTTCCTCTCCCTGCAGAAAGTAAAATGGCTGCCAGTAATAGCTAGGCACATAGGATAGGTTCCATCTTAATGTTTAAAATTCTGCACTTTGAATACTTTCTTCTGAATACTTTAACCTCCTGAGTCACAAATTTCAAACAAAAAATGCATCATTTGCTACTTTAGATCTCAAAATCAAGAGGCTCTAATCTTAGAATGATCTATCTTTGTCCATGTTCTAGATTAAAATAACTTTAAAGCCGCTCATAATACACAGGATCAGCTGGCTCCAGATATTAAAAATGATTAATTATGTGAATTGAAGACAGAACTTATAATGCATTTAACATCCTCTTAAAAATGTCCATGTCATAGGGGCAACTTGTATCTGTTCTTTCTAACCAAGACCCTCTCGGGTACTTTGTTTAAGATTTTGATTTTTTGTATTGCGTTTTGTTTTTTCATTGAAATTCAGGTCCTAGTTAATCCATTGCATTATTCCTAAGTATCAAATGAGTTGCTTTTCTTTAATTCCTAATGTACTTTTTTTGCTGTGAGTTCTATACAGCTCCCTTGCCAGGCAAAAAAGCTAGACTGTTTCAGAATGGATACATGCAGTGTCATCCTACCATGCTAGCTTTGCACATCTGCACACAGAAAGAAGTAAATATAACTCATGGCAAACTATACACCTGCAGACATAGGTCACTGTGGCTGTTATAGTCCAGGCTATTGGCACATACCAGAAGTCAAACTGAAGATACTGCAAAGATATTACAGGCCTCAGCCAGGCACATCCACCAGTAGCTTCTTCTGTCTCAGAAACCTCATGCAAGAACATAAATTAGGGTGCCACAATCATTAGTTGAGCAAACCCCACTGCTGTGGATTCCCCATAGTAACCTGCCTGTTACATATAACTGGCACTGTGAATTCTACATACATTACTATCACATTACTATCCATACCCATACCATTGATGTTGGCCATACCTATGTCAACTGTCATTGATATCATTATATAAAAGTGCAAGTAGTGTGTGAGCATAGTGAGCACATTCATAAGGTGTGTGGATACTTTTCAGACCACTCCTATACTTCCCAGTCATTTTCTGAGTGATGCTGTATGCTGTACAACCTCTAGAACCCTTACCACTCTCTCCCATTAGAGGGCTCCTGCCACCACTAAAGGAGGCCTACAAGCATGAATGCAATATTACTAAGCATGTCTATCTCATAGTAAGATGCATTTCACTGCATGGATGAATCTTAAGATACTTTACAACACAAATTTGAAAAGGGGTGTCAAATATTTATTACTTGCTGTATACTGGTATACTGCACACCTCACTCTATGTAGGCTGGAACCAACACCTGCGGCAGCACCAGCAAAACAGAATGATCGTTCAGAAAAAAATGAACACGGGACCTCCCAAAGACAATCAGACCAGCAACCAAGTCCAAACAAAACCCAGATGCTGAGAAGCAGAGTGCTGCTTCAAGTCTTTATATAAGGTAAGCTCTGAAAGAGAAAATGTAGGCATTCTTGTTAGTTGTATAGAAAGTGATAGAAAACTTTTTAGGCTGTCTCAGTTACAAAAATACCACACGGAATCAATCAAGAAAAGTCATTGTTTCCAAAGAATAAGGAGCAAGCAGCAGTGCAGACCAAACACAGGCTGGCAAACCTACACAAGGACAAATCTCATTGCCTATACCCCTCACTAGGGCTTGTAGCAGTAGCAGTGTTTGGTTTGATCCAAATATGTGACTATGGACTAGTTTCATGACTAGTATGTTATAAGGTACTGGTACGAGTAAATGATGCAAAATGCATTCTGTTTCTTTACTTACTCTAGCTAAAAGGTTGTCTCTCAGCTCACAGTAAAGGTAGAGAGTAATAGGAACATACTGGTTACCATCTTTTTTCAGCCTTACTTATATCCCTTCTTGTTACTCCTCTTTGCATTGTGTCTTTCTAAAGGTGTTGTGGGTTGTATGTAGTTCAACTAACTCAGCATTACTTTCTTCAGTAATCTGCCTGAAGAAGGAAAATGTAACTTCTTCCCACAAAGCCACTGGTACTGCAGCTTCTTCTATGACTTTCCCTGAGAGCTTTCACATTTCTGTCAGTAGCATAATGTTCAGCACAAAACTTAGAAATGGGACCCCTCCTGCCACATTTGTAACAATTTGTTAATGTGTCCTCCTGAGTACTCATTTTTTTTCTTTTAAATTGTGTTCTTTCTATCTAAGTAGTAGCTGAAGCCACCCTCTGACTTTCTTTTCCTTCCCTATATTACTCCCCCACTAGGACAGGCACATCAGAACAAACATCATCATAATTTTTACTTTTTTACTGGTTGACAGTTTTGTGCTGCTTAGAGTCCACATTCATTTAGCATTCACTGCTTTACAGTAGTAGTTATAGGCTCAGGACTCTGCATTCTCCTGCTTGTCTCACTTTATATTCACTTAGTTTTTAGGGGTTCTCACTCAAGTGACTTTCTTTTTCTATTTTTATGTTATCTTCTTTGTTTCTGTATTGATTTTTTTGTAACTTTCTATGCAGACTTTCTTAAATCAATTTTAGTTCAGTGCTCACTATCAGACCACTTCACCCCTGTTCTGACATTTCATAAAGTTTTGGGTTTCTATTGCTGTATCACTGAGGCATATTTAGTTAGTTAGTTAGTTAGTTAGTTAGTTAGTTGGTTAGTTGGTTAGTTGGTTAGTTGGTTAGTTGGTTAGTTGGTTAGTTGGTTAGTTGGTTAGTTAGTTAGTTAGTTAGTTAGTTAGTTAATGTATGTATGTATTTGATTATGTATTTATTTGTTTGTTTAACATTTGTTTACAAGGGTAGAGCACCGATTACAGATGACCAATTTTAGTCTCAGTTTGGGGAATACAAAGAAAGTCAGAATAATATTTAGTAACAGATCAACAGTATAAAAAATGCACATCTGTAAAATACCATTATCAACAAACAAAATGTAAACAGTATATATAATAATAACATATATTAGTTACAAAAAGTCAAGACAAATCACATTTAGAAAATGAGGTGTCTGTGTGATAAATACGGCTGTGAGTTGTATAAGTGAGAATGGTAGGATAGTTGAGTGGCGTGAAAGTAGTTTTTGAGTAATTGGAAGGAGAAGTTATGTTAAGCAAAAATTTATGCGAGCAAGAAGTTTTCAACAGAATATGCCATATGACGAATAGTAAGAGTGTTACTAGTAGGAGAGAGAGGGAATAATGTAGCTCAGATCAGTTGATATGGTTAGATGAGAGGCAATGACATTTGTCTGAAAAGAGGAGGTGCGCCTTTTTGTGGGTCATAAATTTAGGGTAAGATGAAGTTCTTTTCTTTGTGGGGGAATATTTTCCGGGGGTTACATACCCAAGACAACTCCATTTGTCTGATAACAAATAATATTCCTGTTACTGTCTACCAACAACCAAATTCCTTTTTTTTAAGTTTCTATGTCTGCACACATCTTCCAGTTAGGATTCTAAATCTCTGTGTGGATATCACTGCCTTGCACTCTCCCCCCTTAATTCTTATACTGAATGGGTATATCCAGCTGTTGCCATACTTCTTTTTTATTAAGTGCATCAGTCTGCCACACTGTACCTAAGGAATCTCCCTTCTCCCACATTTCCCATAATGATTTAAAATACAGAGAGCATTTCCCTAATGTTGCACAACTGGTGTTAGAGCCATGGACTAAAGCTAAATGCCAAGAAATGCATAATAGTATCCCTCAGGAAATCATCCACTCCTGGTAACTATCATATTGACAACACACCCCTTAGAGTTGACCCAGTAGCCAAGGACTTAGGGACACATGTAGACAGCAATCTAACCTTTGTCTATCACGTGTCTACAGTAGTGAGGAAATAATTCTATGTTGTGCAACTTATAAACAAAGGTATGGCATTTAGATCCAAGAAAGTCATCAATCTACTGTATTCAGCATTCATCAGACCTATCATTGAGTACAATGCTCCCTTTGATATGCGCCTAACTAGACATATCAAAACATAGAACTTCCACAGAGGTTCCTCACTAAAAGAATACAGTGCATAAGTAAAATGTCCTATGCAGACTGCCTCTAGGCCCTATCTGTATATTCTGTCTCCTACAGGCTGTTGAGGGAAGATCTATGCCTGGCATTGTCCAACCCCACTCTGATGGACCTCCTGCATATCAGCAAAGCAAACAGCACCAGAATTACCCATTCTAAAGACTTAAACCTTGCCTGTGATATGAATAGGACCCACTAGAGAGACAGGTATGGATCCCAGACAGACTAGCCTGTCTGTGGAACTGGCTCCCCATCCATGTGAAGCAGAGTTTATCCCTAACCCAATTCAAGTGTAACTTGGACAATTGGATGGGGAACAGGAAATTCACCCCTAGCTTGGCACCTGTGTCTATAATGGACACAGGCAACCTGTCAGTAGTTCATCTCCCAGGCTCCTGCTTCTATATGTTTAATTTCCCAAGCCCCTGCTTGCACTTATCAAGGGTACCAGAACTTGTCAGAAATTTGGGATGCATGGCTAGGCTTAAAAAGGCCTTTGGGGTTGTTAGCCTAGTAAACACATATAAACCTATGAATTAAATCAAGAATTAAAACCAAATCCTTTTTGAATTTCTATATGTGCAAAATGATACTCATTTTCTGTTATTATGACTACAATACCTCCACTTTTTGTTTGCTGCTAATCTTATACTTACACACAAGAGGATACTTGAAGGGAAACTATTCTTCCAGAATGCAAAAAAAGCTTTAACCTCTATTCCTTTTAAAATACAATACATTTTATAAGCTTAGTTGTAATGCAATGACATAGTACTGACTCAGTTACCCTAGCTGTAGTTGTTATCTCATTCCAAAGTAACTACTTAGACATGCATTTCATTTCACATTACATATTTTCCATCCAACTCGTTAGCCTATATCTAGCTCTCTCTCTTTCTATTTATATATATCTATAGCTATATATATATATATATATATATATATATATATATATATATACACACACACACACACACACACACACACACACACACACACACACACACATACACATATATCATTATATCATGAAAGAACAAAATACATTATAGTGAACATCAAAAGCATAGAACATAAAGAACATAACTCTGTGTATAGCCAACTGGCTCAGTAATAGGACACAGGAGGTCAAAATAGGTGAAGCCTGCTCCACCAGGAGGTCAGTCATTAGCAGAGTCCCCCAGGGCTCAGTACTAGGCCCATTCCTTTTTGAAATCTAGTTCTCTGAAGTGGAAACAAATGCTGAAAGTTTATTGATGACTAAGTTTGCTGATGATTGCAAGCTGGGGGTTATCATCGACTCCCCTGCAGGCACACATTCTTCAAGAAGACCCATCTCTGAATAACAAATGATGCCAAAGCCATGATCTTGAACTCAATGCTAAGAAATGCATAATTGTACCCCTTGGGAAGTCAACTATCTTGGCTAATTACCATGCTGATGGTAATTAGCCCCTAAGTGTTGACACAGTGGTCAGAGATCTGGGTACACATGCAGACAGCCTTACCTTTGACCAACACATGGCCACAGTGGTGAGGAAATCCTTAAAAACTGTCAACAAAATACTTGGCTCCCTCTATAGAATTAA
This sequence comes from Protopterus annectens, assembly GCF_019279795.1. Taxonomy (NCBI): domain Eukaryota; kingdom Metazoa; phylum Chordata; order Ceratodontiformes; family Protopteridae; genus Protopterus; species Protopterus annectens. The sequence continues at coordinate 793,778,662 of NC_056746.1, forward strand.
ATCTTACCTTTCTCCTACAGCTAGAACAACCATAGCACATACTCATCTAATCTCTACCCTCCTCTATGCCTCACCTATTTTCACTAACCTTTCTAAAAATAACCTCAGCAAACTGGAAACTTCCTACAATAACATCGCTAGATTTGCAACAGGTAACCCTTACAGAACCCACCACTGCATAAATATAAAGCAGCTTGGATGGCTTGAACTACAAAACGTGATTAAATTCTATCAACTAACCATCGCCCATAAAACTCTTTATAAACCTTCCTGTACTCCTAGTCTATCTACCCTCATCACTCCATACATAAATCTGAAATCACTGCTGTTCTCACACAAAAATCTTCTATATACTTCTAAACCTAACAGCAAAGCTGGTGAATCTCTCTTCTCCAATGCTGTTGGAAAAACCTGGAATCTTCTCCCCAGTGACCTCTCCTCTCTTCCCTCTCTATCACTCTTCAAAAATAGACTAAAACCCTACCTTAGAACACGCTGGTTGTGCCCCTGTACTAAACCGGACTAGGCTACTATCCACCCAATTAAACGTAGCTCTGCCTGTCCCTCACTACTCATAAACTATTATATATTTTTTTACCTATAAATGACTGATTTCCTCCCAAACTACACTGTGCCGAGTCTCCCTTTATATTTCCTACTGAAGAATATATTTGTTTTTTTCCTTTTATATTTTGTATATACTTAACTGGCCTCCTCTCTTGACCTTAGTCTTTCTATTTATCTATGTTTTATAACTGCATATTGTATAGTATAAGCATTCTTGCACTACAAGTTCTTTGTTTATCCTCACAAAATACTATGTTTTAACCTGTAATATTGTATTTTTTTATAAAATTAATGCTGCTATTTAGTCATTTCCTGGGGGGTTTTTTGTGTCGATGTAACTGAAATCTGCTTGTTTTAATATGAATATTTTTATTTAGTCTTATTTTGTATATTGATTACTAAGTTTTTCATTTATCTGTAGTGGAGCTTATCTCCCCAGGCCTCTACTGAAAATGGACATGTATCCAGTTAGACTAGCCCAGTCAACAAATGTAAAATAAAATAAAATAAATAAAATAACTTATATGCAAGAGCATGGCATCTAGGTCCAAAGAGGTCATTATCCCACTGTACTCCACCCTTATTAGACCAATCATAGAGTACAATGTTCCTTTCAGTATGTACCTGATCAAGCATATGCAGCAGCTTGAGCGACCTCAGAGGTTCCTTACAAAAAGAATACAAAGCATTATAAACCTGCCTTATGCAGAGCACTTTAACCCTCTCCCTCTACTCAGTCTCCTATAGATTGCTGAAGGTTGATCTTTGCCTGGCTTACAAGGCATCCACAAACCACACACTTATGAATCTCCTGCATATTTGTAAGTCAGACACTACCAGAAATACAAGGTCTAGGGTCCTGAATTTTGTCTGTAACTTAAACAGCACATGCAATAGCAACAGATATATGGCTCAGAGACTACCTGTTCTATGGAACAGGCTTCCCATCCATGTGAAGCTGAGTTCATCTATTACGCAGTTTAAGCACAACTTAGACCAGTGGATGAAAAATAGGAAATTTACACCAGGCCTGGCACCTGTGTCCATTATGTACAGAGGTAGCTTATAAATGCTTGGCCCCCAATGTCATATTTGGATACAGAATGTCATTATTATTTCATAAAAACTTGATAAGGCTTAGAAAGGCTAACCAGGTTGTTAGCCTAGTAACAATCTATTAATCTAGAATCTATGAAAAAGGCTAGCGACAAAGAAAAATGAACAGTGTTTTGACACCACTGTTGCCAGTATACCTCTGCTGTGGAACAGACTCTCCATCCACATAAAACAAAGGTCATCCCTGTCAATATTCAAGTATAACTTAGATCTATGGATGGAAAACAGAACATTTACCCCAGGACTGCTCCCTGTACTATTAATGCACAGATGCAGCTCCTAAATGCTTTATTCCATGTATGGGTCCCCTCAAATTATCTGTGGTATGATACCAGTTATTCTCATTAGGGATACTATATAATTATCATCCATGGGATGGGTACGGTCAGTCTATAACAAAACAGGATAGGTTATTTTGAGCACAAAAAGGAAAACTGGCTAAGCTTAAAATGGCCTGCAGGGGCAGCTAGCCTAGCACTTACCTATGAACCAATGAAAAAAAGAAAAGCATTTAAGCAGGGGTCAAGCCACAGCATGCCTCAAACTTAAAAATACCAACTCCCATGGTCACACCAATTAAAAAAAAATATATATCTCTTAAAATGGGATTCAGTACTGCACATATTACCTTAGCAAAAGAAATCTGATCAACTCCAATAATAAGACCCCAAAACAGAGATATTAAATATAATTCTAATTCCCTTCAAAAATAAATAGAACAAAAACTCTTACATACACTACTTTACAACATTTGACATTTCAGCAACGTGTCAGCATTACTGCTGATTGTACAAACTGGCATTCATTCTAAAGTCCCTTTGCTCAAAGAGAATACATAATGCACACACACACACACACACACACACACACACACACACACACACGCACACACGCACACACACACACACACACACACACAGACATATAGATATAGATATAGAGATATATATGATTTTATAAATACATCATTTTCTACATCTATTTAAATTGCTATTCTGTCTTTCTTAATGTTGTTGTGTTGCACATCACTGACTGTGTCCTAAATGTCCAACATGGCTTAGGGATATAGTCAGCCAGTAGAGTAGGGAATTGAGATACATATATATATATATATATATATATATATATATATATATATATATATATATATTAACATAGGCATCAGATGACAGCATTAATGCACATGTTATGACACCAACAAACAAAAAAGTGTTAATATGTGTGTACATGATGATACAATACTATAGCCTGACATATAAAATGGGAACAGCATGATCTTGATAGCTGTATGTGTTAAACCATGTATTCTATGGCTATATCACACCACATTATTCACACCCATCAGGTGGAGATACATTACATCTGACATTGACATGACATCTTTGACTATGTCCCTGATTGTTGGCTTACAGAATGATAAATTTGTCTGCTTAGGACAGGTATTCTGAACTTCTCCAGCCATCACTCTGACTAGAGATGTGCAGCCATTTGATATAACCTGGGAGTCTCAGTTATGGTTCTTCAGTTCAATGTGTCATTAGGGTGAGGCAGTATTTCTGTTCTTGTAACAAGTTAGTATATATGGAAATGTCTGACTCATTTTATATGACCACATTGTTTACTTACTTATAGCTAAAGGTCATCTGTAAGACTGTACACATCTGAATATTATTTGTTTTCATTTGACTTTTCATGCATATTTAATACCTTTACTTCTAGTCAGTGCAAAGCACAATGACCATCATTTAGGCACCTTACTCTGATATGACCCCCCTGTTCTTGTGATGTGCATGCCATTACACAAACCAGGATTTATCCATTGCTCATTATCCAGTTGTGCAATAAGATATTAGAAACTTACACTGCTGTGCAATAGCATTACCAGCTTTATGATTCCCTTTCCCACCCCAAATAGCTCATGTATATCAGAGAGCTAATCACTTGCAGTGCTAAATGGGTGAGGTTAATAGCAATTTATCCAGTATGTTGATTCAGAGATGTTTACACTGGCAAGAGCTCTAGTCTAGACATTTTAGTATATGTACTGTGAAACATAATTATAATATTAGAACATCATTACCAAACAGTCTGCTAGTTAAACATGTAACACTACACAACATACCTCTCAACAATCCAGATTTCTGCATAATGTCCAGATTTTTGTCTCATATTTTTGGTCTGTTCTCATACAATTTGTGGTTTCCTGGCAAATCACTCAGGATTGAATTTCCTAAATAATGATATACATTCAAGTTTCAGACGTCATATGCTTCACAAAATGCATGTAAACTCAAATCCAGTTACTCTAGCAACTTTCTACATTTATAACAGCAATATTTGAAATCTGTCCCCCCATTATTTTATGCTATGCCCAGATTTCTTGTGCTAAGAGGTTGAGAGGTGTGGTACATAAGTTAGTTATTTTTACTTTTCAGAAGTGGATGCTTGACAGATTTCACAGTCTGAAGGTGTATTGTAATAAGTTTTGAAATGAAAAGAGATTATCTGAATTTCTGACTAATGGCTTAGATACTCACAGGTTATAGATAAGAACATGAGATAATGTGCATTCATATATATACTATATTATGTATTCATTGTGATGTTTATGTATCTGTATATATGTACTATTTCTGCCGGTATGTTTCCATGTTATCACCTCTTATAATACATCATTTACTATATCCCTCCCTCACTACTACAACCTCAAATACTTCCACCTTTATTTCACTGTCAAATCCTCTCTACTATTTTATAATCTCTGCCTCACATATTCACCTATTATACTCCACTCCTCACAGTAATGCCTCTCATACACATCTTTCTCCTTATTTTTACAATTTACCTCTCTCTCCTACAACTATCATCACTTCACCCAACATATATATACCTCCCAAATTCACATAAACAACATCTACCTACAAAGTCTTCCCCTCCAGCTACTCTGCAATCTGCTCTAGTCTGTATGCCACTGATATAATTTTATAAAGGAAATCCAACAATCCTCTTTCCACAGGATAATCTTCCTAGTAACCTAGTCCAGAACTACGCTAGGGACCCAAAAAAGAAGCTCCATCCAAAAACTTTTCCTATTCATCTTAGCCTACTCCACTGTGGTGACATTCACCCTAACCCTGGCTTTTCTCCTTCCTCTCACAGTGCCCCTAACTCCACAAAATCCCTCAATTTCACCACCAACATTCAAAGTATAAGAAACAGAACCTCCCTTCTACATGCATGGTTAAGTCAATATAAACCAGACTTTACAGCCATAACTGAGACATGGCTAAAACCATATATAAAAGATTCTGAATTTCTCCCCTCAAACTATTCCTGCCTTAGAACAGAAAGACTCCACAAAAAAGGCAGAGGCATGCCTTATTATATCCAACCACCTTCACAGTGATTCTACATTCAAAGCGCACTCCCTCTTTCTCCACTGCAGACTTATCACCTACCTCAAATTAAATGACTATAAAAGCATTTGTGTCATAGTCATATACATTCCCCCAGGCAACAATATTCCCATTCTCAAAGGCATTCTTGCCTGGACAACCAGCAACATAAAAAATGAAACAATCATCCTAGGTGACGTTAATATTAACTGGTTTGACATCTCCAATAACAACCCCTCCTCAGACATCAACCTTTACATCTATACTCAGCTTATTTCAGATATTACCAGACCTGACAGTAGGAATAGAAAAGGTTCAATCCTGGATCATGGTTTCTGACCCTAATAAGATTTCCACCTCCGGTACACTTGCAGACAGTATAAGTGACCACTCACCAGCATTCATAATACGTAAGTCCACCACTTTACCAAACATACACCAATATAGATATATCTGAGATCTGTCCCATTTCTCCCCAAATACCATTAATGACACTTTGCATAATACTAACTGGAATCCGCTAAAATCTCTCCCTCTCAGTGAAGCTGTGGAATTCTTAAATTCTACATGTCTTAGTATCCTAAATAGTCTTGCCCCTCTCCGACTAAAAAGAGTCAAGACAAAACATGCTAACTGGCTTGCCAAGTCCACAAAGCAAATTATGCCCTCTAGAGATAAAGCCTGGAAAGCCTGGCTAAAAAACAAAACTCCTCCCAACTTCATGCAATATAAACAACTTCCCAATCAGGCCAAATGATTAGCACTTAAAAACAAAAAAGAATTCTTCCAAACTCTCCAAAACCAACATAACTAGAACCCCAAGAAATTTGGGGACCAATCAACTCCTTACGCCATCCTGGGACTCCCCATAATCTCTGCCAAGACCCAGAAAAAACACCCTGTGAGTTAGCCTCTCTCTTCAACTCTTACTTCATTGACACTATTGCTAAACTTACTACCACCTTCCCACCCATCAGCACAAACCCTACAATAGTACATAGCCCAACTACTACACTACCCACTTTCTCACACTCTCCCATACCTACCTCAACCATACAAAAACTTCTTCATAAACTAAAAGCATGCACAAATGCCCCAGATAACCTACCTGCAGAATTCTTACAGCTATCAGCCTCCTACATAGCTTACCCCATCAGCATTCTCCTCAATAGGTCCATTCAGGAATTATATATACCTGATATCTGGAATAAGGCATGCATTTTCCCACTTCACAAAGGTGGCAGTAACTCTGATATCTCTAACTGCCGGCCTATCGCCATTCTTTCCCCCATCTCAAAAATACTAGAGAAGTGCATTCACACTCAGCTCCTTAGTCACATAGTTAAACACCACCTCCTTTCCCCCACTCAACATGGCTTTAGGCCAGGACATAGCACTAACACCACCCTCATTTCCTTCCTGGACACAGTAAATAGAGCTTGGGATGATGGATCCATAGTCTCTGCACTCTTTCTCGATCTATCAAAAGCATTCAACACAGTTTCCCACTCTTTACTGCTTATTAACTCTCTAACCTCAGCATCTCTCCCTCCACCCTTCATTAGTTTTCTAACTATCTCAGAAATAGGCAACAATCTACAATTTGGCAACACTGTTTCCCACCTTTCATCAACACCAATACAGGGGTACCCCAGGGTTCCATACTGGGTCCCCTTTTATTTAGTATATTCATCAATGACTTCTACACATCTCTTACCCACAGTACTGTAATCCAATACCCAGATGATTCTACTATTATCTGCTCTTCTAAACCTGCCTCTGTACTACAGCAGCTTAACCAAAAAGCATTCACCTTAACTGAATCTTGGATGTCACAGAACCATCTCACCCTTAACCCCAATAAAACTAAACTCTTAATATTTACTCCAAAAAAATCCATCCCAGTTAACAAGTCAGAATTCTCTGTTCATTCCCAAAATAACACTAGTCGTTCCCAGTACCAAATCACTTGGTGTCATCTTTGACGACAACTTAACCTCTGACCTTCGTATACATAGCAACATAAAAAAAAACATCAAAAACTAGGAGCCCTTTATAGGCACAACTACTGTCCTAGCTTTCCTAGATCTGAAGAACTACTCTCTTATGTACGAAAGCACTTATCTTTTATTTTATTTTATGTATTGAATCAGTGTGTTTTATTGGATTTATTAAGATTTCTTGCACTACTGCAGTTTGGTTTACTTTGATACAAAATATTCTTTCCTGCAACCGGTCTTTGCTCCTTTACCTTGTTTTACTTTGTCAAAACATAAAAAAAACATCAAAAACTAGCAGCCCTTTATAGGCACAACTCCTTTCCTAGCTTCTCTGCAAAAAAGGCTCTTGCCTCATCATTCCTGTTTCTAACACTCTTATATGGCACCCCCATCCTAACCAATATTCAGTCCTCCCTGAAAACCAAACTCAATTCATGCAACAATAAAGTTGCCAAATTTGCTACAAATGCTAAATTCTCCACCCATCACTGTTCTGCGCTACATCAACTAAACTGGCTCGAATTCCCCATCACCTCATATACCTACAACTAACTACTGTCCATAAACTTATTTACTACCCAGCAGTCTGCCCATCCATCTCCACCATTCTGACCATTTACCATCCTAATCGACACCTAAGGTCAGAAAACAAAATGCTATTAGACACTGATAAACAAAAAAATAGTAAACCAAGCATCCACCACAGCTGATATCATACACAGCTTTTATTGCTGACAGACAATAAAAGCCGTGAATGATATCAGCCGTGGTGGATGCTTGGTTTATTATTTTTTCACTTGTCTGCTTATACATTTTACTGAGCGACCTTCAGCAGCATTGGGTATATTTTGTTGTTTTCTTAAACACTGATAAACCTAAGCTCTCAGAATGCTGTATTCTTTTATTGTCTCCAAGCTATGGAATAATCTCCCTCCTTCACTCAGAACTATCAGTAATCCCACTGCTTTTAAAAAAATCCATTAAACTTCATCTTTCCTCACATTGGATATGCACCTGCACCCCAAGAACACCTAAAACTTGACCCCCTCCCAAGATCCTCCTCCTCCTCACTCTATAACTAGTCTATCTTCACCTTCTCTCTATCATATTTACTCCTTCTGCTGTCACTTTAGCCTGTGCTAGCCCTACTTTAAGCTTTCTGCCTCCTCCTTTTACCCTTTAAACCAATTTCCTCTCTCTGCTAATAATATTACTTAATATTTAAAACTTCCATTCCTACACTTGTCCCATGATTTTCAACACTTCTTCACAGTTATTATCAATTTATGTAATGTTATCTCCAAATTGTTCTATGTGTTTTTACTTTATTTAATGTGCTACCTCTATCTTATATACGCTGTATTGTTTATGTATAATGTTTCTTTGTATGAATTATATGTGGAACTTTTCTCCCTGGGCCTCCACTGAAAATGGGCTCATTTCAGGCCCAGTGGACTTTCCTGGTAAACAAATGCAATAAATAAATAAAATAAATATCCTCCTCTGCTTATGGCATGACATTAAGTTCTTTAATGTCTGTATGAAGAGATATGATGTGAGACATGGCAGTACCTTTGTTAATGGCTGCACCACTTTATGTTTGAAATAGATTTAACTATAAAGGTACTTTGTCAAGAAATGCAAGTTGTGGCTTTCAGTGGGAGCTTTTATCTTGGTGCTTTGGATCTGAACCTTAGACCACTAGCTAACTGACTAAAATAGTTTTAAGCTTAGAAAGCGAAATAGATGAACAAAGCGGATAAGAAGAGAACAGCAAACCCTAGCTGCATGGACTTAACAAAGTCAGCCTGGGTTTCAGTGTAAGCATGCTCTAAATTGAGGATATTTCCACATGTCCTAGGCCCTAGAAGATGTCCATTTAAAACTAGACCAAGAAAAGTGTGTCTTTTAGCAGTATTAGTTATATTACTCATATTATTTTGACCACCCTCTAGGAGTTGTTAATAAACACATTAAAGCTATATTTGCTGTAATCTTAGATAGCAACAGAGACCTGACTCCTTAGCTTTGTTTTCTAAAGTACCTCTGAATCTTTTCCAGGTTCCTAAGATCATCTACTGAATGGATGCAAAATGCAACTCTACACTCTGTAATGGGTCAAAATAGGACCTGGCATAACGGAATGAGAGCAGTAGTCTCAGCTGTGATGGAATGTACAATGTTTCTGATAGTATAGAAAACACTGCCTTATATTGCTCCTAGAATTACATTTATATATAAACCTAGTTCCTGCACAGACCTCTCAAGTGTCCCAGTTTGGCTGAGACGCCCTGATTTAAACGGAAAAGCATCAAGCTTTTCCAGCATCCTGATTTGTATGCTGCTAATCTCAAATCCCTGATTCTGAACTTAGCTATCCCACACCCTGAAACTGACAGCACAGAAGCAGCTATCTCAGTGATATGACAATGAAGTTTTTTGTCATTTTTCCCTGTTGGGAATCTTCTCTGGCTCAGCTCTTCTTGAATCAGTGGCATTATTTTTCAGTGGTGACCAGATCTCAATATCCATTCCTCCAGTTCTTCAAGTTTTAGTGTTTTGGATTGTTTGTAGTAGGCTTAAATAATGACATTTGGCTTGGGTCCTAGATCGGGGTTAGGCTCATTCTGAGCAGCAAGCATAGCAGGCTTATTGTAAGAAGTCTGGGGTTCAGTACACGTGACTCCTTAGTATCTAAATTAAGGTAAGGATAAATGACAAGACTGGGTCCTGTAGGGGGTACTGTAATCAGCCACTCATTCCGCTAATGACAGCTAAAATGGGTACAGTATTTGTAAGCAATCTGTTCCTGCCTGTTTTGCTTCTCATGAGCATTGTTGATTTAATGCAGAACATGTGAAGTCTGTATTTTCTGACTTCTTGTGTTGCGAAAGTACAGATGTAGACACAGAGGAGCATGGTATTTTGGTGTCAGCAGTATGTCTGGATGTAGAAGCAGAGTAGCTCGGTATTTTGGTGTCAGCTGTATGTCTGGATGGTGTAGGTACAGCACTTCTTCCAAGCACTGTTTTTAGTATAGATGATTGTTTTACTAATGGTATGCTACGCAGGTAGAACAGAATGCCTTTAATGATTATTTATGTTGCTAACTTTTAATTAAATGAATACACTGTCTTACAGCATAGTTCACATGGTTGACATTCTGGATTTGCTAGTGAGGTTATCTTGTACTCTAGTCTGAGACTCTTATTCACCACTTGCCTGTTCACCTGGGATGGAACCGCCTGCTATGATAAGTGAGGGGGGGGGGCTTGCTGCCTCACACATTTCAACACACAGGATGGGAAAGATTACATCTGTGTTCCCCAGGATGACTTAAGCCTTCTTCAGCTGTGAATGGTTGACCCAAAATCCAAGTCTTAGGTGTTGCGAAGTAACAGGTTTCCCTTGATAGATGTGATTTGCAGTGGCCAGAGACAGAAATCTCTTCCTTTCAGTGACAGCCTTCCACGTGCAGGGTTTCTGGGAGGGTATAGTTTTGTTAAGGAGAAGAAGAAGAAGAAGAAGAAGATCCAAAGTGTAGATCACTGCCCTACTGGAAACCTTTCATCAGTGGACAAAGGGAGATCCAGTAAATGAATTTTTAGGCAGCCCTTTGCCATTGGTACTGGGTGACCCTCCCCCCGCATGGATATCTCCTCCAAAGCTGAATCTTCAAATCAGTCAATATAGGTATTTATGATTGGAAGAAGAATATCTAAATGTCAGAACAGATGGGGTGTTCTTTCACCAGACACAATGTTCTGTTTACGTTGTGAGGATGGGTATAGTATATTCTAAGTTTTGAAGCAGATTTTGAGATTTGCTGGTCAGGGCACCATACCTTAAGAATTCCACATTGAGAAGACAGATTATTGGAAATGTCTCTTTTCCTTTCAGAAAGACATGGTTCTATTCAAGATTTATTTAGTTATGCAGACAGAAGACAAAGGATCACATTTACGCTGTTGTAAATTTAGCTATAAGACACTGTAATAAAACAAAAGTAATGCTTAATTCTGCTTGTCCCTGTCTGACTACTTTGGCTATGAGTATACAGTGTTCAGGTTAATTAGATGTCCCTGATTTTAGTCAGATGTCTTTGATTTCTAAAGGTTTTGTCCCCGATTCTTTCCTCTTAAGTATGAGAGGTATACTGTGATGATTTACAGTAAGATAGTATTTTTAACCACATAAGTGTGTCATCTGTTTCTACCAAAGTGCATAATCAGTCATTTCCTGTTTATTGATCAGTTTGTATTTGGTATAAATATGTCTGTAGATTAAGATGATCACTAAGTGACAAAGGTACCACATCAAGTTCACAATAATCTTTCAGACCTGGAGGACCAAACTGTTTGGGTTCCTAAAACCAACAACTTAGTTATATTAATTAAAAAGGATGCAGATGAGATTCTTAAGAAACATTATAAGTGGTCGGTTTCAAAAGAAAAGCTCATGCTCTTTTAACCAACACATAAAAAGTCCTCCCATCAACCCATTTTATAATCCAGAACATAACTCACAAGTTTGTATGAAGATAGTTATGACTATTATACCTTTGAAAAGAAGGCCACCCAAAGTTTTTTTAAGCTCTAAATAAAGCAAGTCTTCTGGAATTCCCAAATTGAATATATCAGTTGCATTAGATTAGAATTCAGTTTGTTTGACAGGACCTGTATTTGTTAAATCTGTGTTGCAAATGATTTAAGACTTTAGGAAATTGTGGATGGAAGGGAGGCTGAAAAATGTTTTTCTAAACTTCAGCATAAAGTTTCACTTCTGATGATTATTGTTTTTAATCTACCTTCAGTTTTTCCATATCCATATTTCATTCCACCTGTCCATTCTTTTGTAATTTCCTCAACCTTACTTCCTGCAGTGTACATCTTCATTAGACGTGCTCAAGTTGATATCACGTGGACTGTGAATATATCCACCTTGCACTACAAGATCCCACTAGTCACACTACTCATTCATTTATCTTCGGCCCTTTTCTGTGATCTCATGGTTCCCAGTTATCTGCAGCATACAAATTAATTTGTCCTTCTCCAGCAAGACATATCAGTAATGCTTCTCTTTTTAGTTGGCTGTGAGACCATGTACATCAGGTCCTTAAAGCAAACAGCTCACTAAGCAATAATGCTTGATATTTGGAAGATGTTAAGGATTCCATATCTGTCAACAGTACACAGGATTATGATCAGGTTTTCAATTGTAACCAGTTTATTATGTGTTTGTGACATGGATGCCAACACATTGACCTTGAAGGTCAAAAACACATGAAAGACTGCTATGATCAAAGACACAATCATAATTCTTTTCACTGCATGAAGCTTTATCGGCTCCATGTGCAACCAGTTACAAAACAGAAAAAGAAAAAAGTATAGATGTCCCTTGCTCCCCTCCATTTGGGGGTGCTTTGCCCACATAATCACATTTCTTGCATAAACTTATTCAATGGTTACACAACTTTGGGGAAGTCTGTAGTATTGGGAGCTCTTCTGTCTGCAAATGGCACAGTTCATTTCAATATTAATGGATTTTATTGTGCTTCAGCGAAGAAGTGGTTCAATTTGGCATTAGAAATAATGAAGTGTCCATGATTAGCACCATAATCTAAGTAGATTTTGACTTTGGGCGCTAGAGTTTTCCTTTGAGTAGAACATTTTGCCCCATCTCATACCATTAACAATTTATAGCTGGATGCAATAAACTGAGTAAGCTGGCTCCTACATGTAATAATAAATATTCAAATCACTCGTGATCTGACTGTTTTGAAGCCAGAGAAGTTTAATGGCAGACCGCAATTTTATTTTTTTAACTGAATGAGGCATTCTAAATGTTTTTTTTTTTTTTTTTTTGGCCTTTCAATGCATGTTGCCAAAGATTCCAGTAAGAATAATTTTCTGCCAATCATTGGTTAATTATTTCTGTCAGACTTTTCTGAATAATGTAGCCAAAATTATTGCTCATTAATTCATTCTTCATTTACCTACTTAGTCCAGTTCAGGGTCATACACTTCTTGAGAAGTAAGGACAAACACACTTCCTCATACATTATGCACACCTATGAACAATTAGAATCAGTGTTGACTCATCTACAGCAAATCTTTAGCATGTGGATGGAGACCAGAATCCCAGCAAAAACACTCAGACAGAGAAAGACATGCAAACTTCACAAAACACACACCCCAGGTGGGAAGTGAATGAGAGCTAAATAATGTGAGGCAGAAATGGCCATCACTGTCCACTATGCTACCCTGTTACAAATTAACAAAATAATGCATAATGTATGGTAGCAATTTGATTAAGATTGTAAATGATATGCTTGCATCATGACATTGGAAAGAATTTCACTCCTAAAACAGAAAGAAAGACAGCAATTCTATCACAGAGAGTGAAAAAATAGCACCCAAAGAAAATGTGATCGGATTAGATTACTTGGCTAACTGCCACTTGACCAAATCACAGTTTTCAAGGCATTAATTAATAAACATGTCCATCAAAGGAAACTGCTGTTGGAGGGGTTTCTCCTTACACACAGGATGCATTGCTTCCAGAGATGACTATTATAGCAGAAGCAGTGCAGAAGTACAGTTCCCTCCAGTTGTTGGGGAAAGCTTAGCCCCCCCCCCCCCCCCATGAAAAATTAATTTTTTCATGCATCTGACTGAAGACAGTGTTGACTCCTTTTAAGGTCAGAAATGCATTCAGCCAAGTGATCTTGAACAAATGTGCTCAGTCTTTAAATCAGAAGTACAAAATCTGTCTTACAGCCTGCTGTTAAATAATGGCTTCCAGTGTTCTGACTGAGAGCCGCATTTGTCAAAAGGGGTGACATGAAGAGGATTTCAAATTACTCCCAAGGTGTAGCAACCCCAACGTTTATTTATTTATTTTATTTTATTTAATAAAAATTTGTTTACTTAGTGCTACACTAATCACAAAAGACAATTTGCAAGCACAGTCCAGGCATAGACATTTACAAACGGAACAGAACTGATTCACAAATACAGAGAAATCACAGAAGGTACGAAGTCCAGCAGACAACTGAAATGAGCACATATTATTAACAGAGAAGAAAAATAAATGGGGATTAATTTAAGTAGTAAATATGGGAGATAAGCAGCGGGTGAGAAGTGAGGGTGGAAGTGGACGTGATCTAGATAAGGGAGGAGATGGGTGATGTGCCCAGTGGAAAAGCACCTAAATAAGATTTTTGATAGGTTCAAAGGTGATTACCAGGCTGATGATACTGGAGGACCTTTTTAAGCCTAGTCATTCTTCTCAAATGTTATCTAACAAGTTTGATACCCAAGGGTTATTTTAAGGGGTATATACATACTTAGCAGTCAAGCATTTACAGCCTGCCTCTGTCTAATAAAAATATAGGTGCCAGACCAGGGGCAGCTTTCTGATTCCCCATCTACTTGTCCAAGTTTCACTTGCATTATGTTAGGGAAATACTTTCTTCTCATGGATGAAAAGCCTATTCTACAGAAGGGGTAATCTCTAAGACACATACCTGTCCTTCCAACATGGTGTCTTTATGTTGCAGATGAGGTTTAGGTCCCTAGATCAGGTAGTTCTGATGCTATTTTTCTTGCAGATGTGCAATAGGTCCATCAGAGGATCATTGCAGGATGCTTTGTAGGCAGGCATATATCACCTGTCAGCGGTCTGTAGATGACTGAGTACATGGATAGGGCTTTGACGCAGTCCACACAGGCCATGTTATTTACCTCCTGTATTATTTTTCTGAGGCCCAAATATGCCTGGCCATGTATATACAGAAGGGGGCATTGTACTATATCTGAACAATGACATCCTTGAACCTAGATGTTATGCTCTTGCTTATAAGTTGCACAACATAGATACATGATGGTTAAAGGCCAGGTTAATCTCTATATCCATTCCAAAATCCCAGATTACTGGGTCTACTGTTAAGGGTGTGTAATCAATGTGATAGTTTCCAGGGGTAGTAGTCTTCCTAAAGGCTACTATTCTGCATTTTTTTGGCATTGAGTTTTAGACCATGGCCTTGGTAATAGGGCTGTGTCAGGCCTTCCTGGAGGGTATATGTGTGTCTTTGGGGGATTCTATGACCAAGTTTATAATCATCTGCAAACTTGGTCAGTCAAATCCCCTTAATGTTGGCCTTGACTTCAGAAACGTAGATGCCAAAAAGGAGTGGCACCAAGCTTTGAGGAATTCCATAAGTAACTGAACTTTTTGTGGCAGGAGACTCCTCTATCTTAACTTCTTGGGTCCCAGCTTTAAGCCAGCTAGCTATCCAGTGGGTGACACAGGGGTTTATACCTAATTTCATCAGTTTGTCTACAATGCCAGATGGCATATGGGTAGCACAGCAGATAGCATTGTCACATAACAGCAAAAGGTTCCCAGGTTTGATTCTCAGCTGGGGTGCTTTCTGTGCAGTGTCTGCATGTCCTCCCTGTGTTTGTGTGACGTTCCTTCAGGTGTTCCAGTTTTCTCCCACATTCCAAAGACATGCAGTAGGTGGATTTGGCACTCTAAATTTGCCATAGGTGTGGGTGTACATGTGAATGTATGGTATAGAAGAACAGCTATGGCAGAGCTAACCACCTGGCAGTGTAAACCTTGGCTTTAGATGATTATCACTGTTGAAGTGACATGCTGACCCCATGTGCAAAAAATGGGTAAAGAGGTTGTAAATGAATGGATGGATGGTCTACAATACCAGAGTGGGGTATTGTGTCGAATGCTTTGGCCAGGTAAGTTTAGGTAGTATGCATTATTTTCCCCTTGTCTACTGCTTTGGTGGCCTTCTCAAAGAAGTTTACAGTGTTTGAAGGTTTCCTATATCATTGTTTATCACTTCTAGGATAATTCTTTCTATGACTTTGCATATGAGATTAGTCAGACTTATGTGTCTTTAGTTGTCTGGGTCTGTAGATGGCCTGCCCTTGTGCAGAGGGATGACAGTTGCAGTCCTCAGTTCACTTGGCATGAAGCCTGTCTGGTGGCTATAGTTCAATAGATATTCTAGCGATCCTGATAGATTATGTCTAATGCTAGTAAGAAAGAATCATGAGATACTATTGGGGCCCATCAATGCAGTGTTCTGAGCCATGGACGGTGCATTGTGGACCTGCTCCCTTTTGAATGTTGCAGGAATTATGTTTGAAGGTATTGCCTGGGGGGTGTCTGGAGGAGGAGTGGGGGGAGGTAAAATTTTGACAAAATTTGTTGCCCAGTAGATTTGCTGCATCTTCCTGCTCAGTATAAGCGGCTCCATATACAATTAATTTGTTACATTGTCATGTATTGTCTTTGAGTTATGGGACATAGTTGAAGATTGTTGTGTGACTGTCCTTGGCATGGAAAGCTATTTTACCTCAGATTTGACTTTGATAGACTTTATAAGCCACCTGAATTGCTTGTTTAGCTTGATGAGGGAGTTTATACCTTGCTATGTATTGCATTTCCTAATTTTTGCCATGATTTTCTTCCTTTTTATACAACCTATTAATGTTGGAATTCTACCAGGATGGCTTGCTTTTTGAGTTTGTCCTTTGCTTATTCTGGGTATGTACACCTGTCTGTATGCAGCCATTAACATGGTTGTGCAGGGTTTTTATGAACAATTCCGCATAGCTAGTAGTATTCTATGGGTTTGGGGTGGTTTGAAGTTTTCCTAGGGTGCCACTTAATAGTAAGAAGTTTTCCATAGAATAATTCCTAAAACTTCAAGGGTTAGCTGGGATCCTGAGTTTTATTTTTATTTCAAATGAGACAGCTTCATGGTCTGACCTGACCAGTGAGAACATTACACTGGGGGGGGGGGGGGGTTGCAACATTCTCCAGTGTTTATGAGGATTAGGTCAAGGATTTTAACACCCCTAGTGGCCATACAGACTAGCTGGCTTGGGGGGTGGTTGTGCTTACAAAGTCCAGGAATCTCTAGGCTTGCATATTTGGGGTTTCTTTTGAAATATGTTCTAGAAGTGGGGGAAAGGAATTTTTTTTAGGTGAGGGGGAATCAGTGGAGTACAAGAATGATGAATGCATGGTCAATACAGCATAATTTGGTTTGAGGGTCTGGAGTGAGGAAATCAATTTGGAAAAGATGCAGAGGTCATACAGGTAGTTTTATTTTGGAGTTTGGCAGCAAAAAGCAGGCAGGAACTTGGTTGATGTAGTTTGAAATGATGACACCCTAGAAACAGTCTAACTCTGTAGGTGATTATGAGCTCTAAATGGGGAGGAAGTGGAAATGAATCGACAGATTTTGTTTTCAATGAACTGTAGAGTGGATGAATTTTTTTTTTGAGGCTCTGACTTTGATGAGGAGCCTGTATTCAAGTTGTGCTAGGAGGCCTCCTTTGCCTTGCTGGTCTGGAAAGAAGGAGAGATATTTTTCTGGAGCAGAATAAAAGAGGGAGATCATATTTTCCTAATATTTTCAGTGTGGTTATGGAAGTTAAGTGACTAATCTAGCCATAGTCCTAGGTATTTTAAGGATGTGGTTATTTTTATTGGGTTACCACTGAGATCTGAGATGTTGAGATTTCTTTGAGTTTTTCCTCTTTTGTGAGGTTCAAAATATCATACATTTTTGTTTTGGATGGGATTAGAAGTAGTTTATGTCTGTTTAGCCAAGAATTATAGGAGTAGAGGTCAGACTGAAGTTGGGTTTGAATAGCTGAATGTGAGGGATTGGATTGAAGGATAAATATGTCATCAATCTAAAGAGAGATAGGAGGGTTAAGGAGGTCAAAGGGGAGTTTCTTAAGAAAGGTTGAAAACAACAGCAGGAAGAGTATGGAACCCTTGGGCAATCATTTAGTAAAGCTTAGAAGAGGTGATAGGGATGAGACAATTTTGACTCTAAGACACCTATTTGTTAAGAAATCTTGGAACAACTTGACAGTGTTAGAACTAACTACAATTTTTTGGAGTGAGTGAAGGAGGATGAAGTGGTCAATAAAAATCATAAGCTTTTGTAAAGTCAAAGAAGAAAGCTGCTGGAAAGTTTCCTTTTCTTGTGTTGAGAAGGATCTCACCTGCAAGTAACCATAGTGCTGTTATTGTGTTCTGCCCAGTCCAGAATTCATGCTGTATAAGAGTGTGGAGATGGTACTTTTGGCTGTAAGTGGACAGTTGGTTGTAGATTAGTTTTTCAAGTATTTTCTCAAGTGTCAGAAGGATGGAGATAGGGCAGAAGTGGGAAGCATTCTTTTGCTGAAGCTGTTTGAAAAGGGGTTTGACAACAGCAGTTTCCCATATGGCTGGCCTTGTATTTTGAAGTAAGCAGCAGTTATAAATGTGGCAAAGAGATGTGGTAAGAAAGTCTTTGCAGAGTGAGATGAACCAGGGGATAGGTTGTTTACACCAGTGGGTGCATCCAGGGCTATGTTTTCCTTTAGGGACTCAAGGTCTTTGTGAATGATTTTCTAAAAACAGAAGGGAGGAGGGGACTGGATGATTTAGGAGGAGAAGGAGAGATTGTGGTTCTAGGGAGGTGGCTGTATTCCTTACAAATGTCAGAGGTTGAGATCTGGCTTTGAGAGGCCTGACTGGTGATAGTGGAAGAGGTAGCATCTGTGGATTTCCAGCCTGTGACAATATTTGCTTACTGCCGTTAGTGTATGGGTTTGTCCAGCACAGCCAATTGTTTGTGTTTAAAATAGTTTGTTTTGTGTCTGCGTATGGCTAGCTTAGCTAGCAAGAAGAAATGGAGTACGCCTGGTAAAAGGGCACAAACAGAAGTACCAGTCGTAGTGAACATAACCACAGGATAGCTGTCCAGTAAATATAAAAATAAGTAGAAAACTGCCACTACACGTTTTCTAGTTAAATGATGGTGCCACCAAGAAATAAAAGTCCAAGTTATTGAAATGTATGAAACACGAAACACAAAAACGTGTTGTGGCAGTTAGCAACGTTAATATAGTTTGAAAATGTGTTGTGGCAGTTTTCTTTCTACATTTCAATAAATTGGACTTTTATTTCTTGGTGGCACCATCATTTAACTAGAAAACTTGTATTGCTAGCTTAACTAGGTTACACAGAGAAATAAAGGCAGTACAGTTTTCTGGTACATTTTGTTTCCATGAAGGCCATTCATTCTCTCTAAGTATGAGCATAGCTTTCCTTTCAGTGGTTAATCAGGAGTTTTTCTTCTATTTGAAAAGGCACAGTGTGAGAGGAAACAATTTGTCTTGAAGAGGAAGGAGAGTTTGTGTAAGAACTGTAGCAGCTTTGGTGGAGTTCTGTAAGTTGGTAACAGGGGAGGAGATGATAGTTATCAAGTGTTTTTTGAGGTTTTCTGAATATTTGGTAGAACTAGGTTTAAATGTAACTATTGGGGGGGGGGTTGTGATAGGTGGATAATCTGGAAAGTTATTTTGGAGTGGTAATCAAATCAGTGTGGAAGAAAAGATGTTTTGGAGATAATGGTAGGGATGTCCATGATTAGTAGATCCAGAAGGGAGTGGTTGTAGATTAGGAGACTTGGATGTGGGGTGTCATTGGCTAAGTGTATAAGGTTGACACTGGCTAGGAATTCAGCTATGTAATTTCTCAGACAACCTAGGTATATTAGGATAAAATCACCTAGAATAATAATGTTTTTATACCCGTGGGAAGCTGAGGTGATAGTAAGAATAAAATATTTACATTTGTTAAGAGGAGGAAAGTAAACAAAGGTTATTAGAAAGTGATGTTTTTCCAGAAGGAAATTTTAGAAGGATCCAGCTGGGTTCAGTGTGTAAGGAGACCGTAGCTTGGGTAATGAGAGCTAGGTTGAAGTGTTTTTTATAAAGAATGAGAGTGTCCCCCACCTTGCCTTTTGCCACCATCAGTTTCATGAGTTACTTAAAGCAGTTGGGTTAATGTGTTAAGAGAATATATTTCATAACATATAAAATGAAACAAACAAAAAACTCCTTACATCTCTGCAAAGTGCAATTTAAATCTAAGGGTGCCTTCAGTTCTATGACCTAACAATGAAGGGAGACGCAAAAGATTAATTTAGGATTCTGCTGTAAAACTTTATAAAATAAGGTGGTGTGGGTGTTAAAATGTTAATTATATTAGTAGCAGATATGCAGATCCCTGTAAACAGGAAGTGTGAGGGCAACAGTGTGCACTAAAATTTTTTTTGTTTGTTTTTTAACCATGTTTTCAACAGAACACTACAACTAAAAAGATGGCCATCAAACATTTTTTAGCTCATAAACTGATAATTGACGTAAGAATTAAAAATTATTGGAAGTTAGAAATCTGGGAACAGGTCTTCAACATAATCCTAGCCTAGTCAAACTCAAAAGACACACTGACACTCCAAACAGAATATAGGGCGACATATCTAACCCCACATTTAGCCAAACCTCGGCAAGTTTCTATAAGAATGTAAGGGTACTGTGTTCAATTTATAAGAGGAGATTGAATGGCACTTTTGTACATTTTGTGAACAGTTTATGTTTGTGTTTTATGAACATGCAATGTATACCATTAATATATGAATCAATATGTTTATCTATCAGATGTTTTGCTTTGTATTAAAAGAAAATAATGATTTTTGAGAAGAACACTGCAATTAATTTTCTCGCAAATGCATTCAATCCAAATTTTATTAAAACCCACTATGCACAAATTCTTTTTAGTGGTGATCCATGAGCACTGTCTGGTTGAGTGGTTTGTTTAGAGTTGCAAGGAAGGCAAAAGGAAACTGAGAGAATCAAACTTAGGACTTCTAGGGGAAGCTTTTTAGAAGTATGCAGACTTAATCCTCTGTGCTAAACTGACAGACATAAAGCATGTTTTCATTTAGGATCACCTGTGATGTTATCATATGATACCAACCATCAATACAGAGCCAATCCTTCTGCTTCAGTACCGTAACACCTTCACTTTTTTATAGAATGAGGCAAACTATGACAGATGGACACAATACACTGTACTCCTACTGTTACATATAAGTTTAGGTATTTAATGACATACTCCTCCTCCCATTGTTGCTTTGTTAGAAATCTAAAACAAACTATCTCAATGTACAGGTTAGTAGTCATATTGGCAATACTTCTTGTTACTGAAGGCTTAATAATTATCTGTTTAAAACAATGTTTGGACATAAACATAATTACAGTGAGATGCTTTTTAAAACCACTATTTGCTTACCACTATATTTTTTAATCCCTTTGCCTGTGATGTATTGTACTTGTATATGGCAATGTAAAATTGTTGTAAATAAAACTATCCTCTGCCATATATGTACACACAGAAAGGCTTTAACTTGTATAATTCCTGTGTACTGATCTTGTGATACTAAAATACATTCAGTGCATTTTATAACCAAATGGAATTTGGAGAGTGAATTAATACTATTGATAAAACAGTATAACAAAGGGTTTACCCAAAGATATATAACAGATTCAGATAAAATAGCCAGGCATCTCACTGCAAAGGAACCGTAATATATTTAATGTTACATTAAATGAGCTGTCTTTTGGCTTTTCCTGGTTAGGGGTCGTCACAGCGGAACTCCGGTCCACTAATGATTGGCAGTAGATTTTTACGTGCCGAGTTGCCAGCCCTGGCACACAACCTTCAACGAAGGTACGCCCATTCATGCATGTCTCCACACAGAAGACGCTCTGGCTGAGAATCGAACAGGACAACGTCTTACTGTGAGGCGACAATGCTATCGCAGCACCACCACCGCAGTGTTACGTCAAATACTGAATGTAAAATATTATTTGCATTTGTTTTATAGTTCAGGCCATTTAAATGCAACTAAATTGATGCTGTAACAGTTTATTTATCTGATCTCCATGTCTCATTTTGCAGTATAATCCTTTCAGCAGTTATGTCTATTTTGAATGTTCATTGCTAATTCTGACATGCTGACTGTATCACCTACATACAAATTGTTTGATATTCCTAGAACAGATGGCAAGCTATATTGCAGAATTATGCACACAGACATACAGGAATTGCTTCACCTTTAAATACTGATTCTGGCAGTTGTCCAGTGTTAGTAGATGTTTTTCTTATGTTTAGTTTTGCATTCTTTAAACAACAGATATACGTATTTTGGTATACCGCTTGCTGTGGTGTTGTCCTACTCACTTTTAAGTGTAACTGTGGGAACTGTAATCATAGCAACAAAGCTTCAAAGAGATCAAAGGCAATTATTTTATTTTATTTCACTTCTGTTGCAAATGTAACCATATGTGAAGACCTCGTAGGATCCCTGTTGAATTATTTCTTAGCCTTTTCTGAAATAGTTTTTTATCCCAGTTAGGGATCTTGTCTGATTTGTGTCATTAAAACCAGCAATATCACTTAAATTAACCACAGGATATCCTTAACTTCAAAGCACAACAGAGAGCACAGATTGTTTACATGCAACTCTAATGCTATAAAAACACGTGTAATGTTCCTCTTGTGCTGTTTCTTACTTATCTTCTTTACTCTTGTTCATAAATAGTTGTTTATTCCATTTAGAGCTCTTGGTTACTTTTTTTCTGCATTGAAACCAGCAATATCTGTATTAGAAGACAACATTCTGAAAGCCGCCCCTCAGCTACTATTGTCAGGTTTCAGACTGATAAAAGTATCAGCATGTAGCAGGACAGTCTAGGGAAACTGTTAAACAGTGATAAGGAAGTGCACACCACTTACTGCAATACTCTTTCTGTATTAGCAAATGTACAGTGACATTAAATGAAGCGCACTTTGCAATGAACCTAATTGCACATCACATGTTTGTATAACCATAGCATACACCATACAGATACATAGATAAGTCTTTAAAAACATAGATACACACACTCAGTCAGCCTGTCCATATCATGTCATGCTTCAGAAAATAATTCATAGGTTTCCCAATCAAAAAAATTCCAGCTTAAATATTATTTAACAATACATACATATATAATGTGTGTGTGTGTGTATATATATATATATATATATCTATATCTATAAATGCATTTATATATAATTATATTTATATATCATATACACACACAAATTGCTGTACGTCTGTGTATGATATGATATATATATATATATATATATATATATATATATATATATATATATATATATATGTTCTTTAGACAAGACTTTAAGCTTAGGTCCCATCTGCCTGAGTTGGTGGTAGCTCAGGTAGATGAAAAGATCCCAAGGCACTTATGAAAATGACTAAGGGAAGTTCCCTGGTTCCCTGGCCAAATTTCCCCTGACCTCCTTAGTAATGGGTGTTAACTCTGACCTAATGTTGACCCTTCCCCAGCCATAACCCTATACCTTGCCTTAATAAAAAAACATCCCAAAACATCGCCTCTATTCAGACAAATTTGAAGCTAGCATTATGAGGGGTTTCAGTGTTAACATCGGGAGAGGAAATAGTTCTCCTTTCTTGACATGTTTAGTCGAAATTTATTGTATGTGTAATTCTGTATGTTTGAACATTTTTTGTCGTGGTCTTCACTTTGACATTACATATGATCGATCATACAGAACAGAGCCATAATAAACACACACACACACACACACACCGGTGAGAGTGCACACTCACACACAAATATGCACACACATGGTTATGATTTACATGATTAGACAGTCAGGTCCCATTTTGTCAGCTGGACCTGTTCCCCCAGACCCATCTTAAAGCCCATTCCAGAGGTTCTGTGGTTTGTGTTTCACCATATTGTGACTGACATCAAAACTGCAGATAGGTAATCTGCTATCACTGTAACAAATGCCCCACTACAGTAGTACAGTTAGTAAAACTTCATCCATAACTACAAATGCAGTAGTGACATTCACTTATGAAGCTGCACTATCTTCACTTCATAAATCAGTACTGGCACTGCCCTCGCACACCATCAGCACCTGCTAATCACATTCCCTAACAGTTTGAACCTAGTACAGTCACCCCCTTTGTCTCACCCTAGTTAGAGTTCTGATTAAACAGGCAGTGGCTCAACAATCTGCAAGACAATGAAAAGGGAATAGAAGAATAAAATCCTTTATGCATAAACACACACACACACACAAATGTGCACTATTATAAACACATACGCACACACAGATACAAATGCTCACATGCATCAGTATATCAGTACGTATAACCTGAGCAAAGCCACAACATATGATAAATTAAATACTGAGCATGTTCCAAGACACTGTCAGAGAATGCTCTTTGACTCAGCAAATGGACCCCACTTCATGGAGACAGATTCATTAGTGAAGCAATGCAGTAGTTCAGTGCCAGCTTACCTTCCATTCTTAATAAAATGCAATTGTTTGAATTGCTGAGACTCACAATGCTGTGTCCTGGAAGGTGGAGAACGAATGGCCAAAAATCCTCACCTGCATATATTAAGTCAGAGATTGGCATTTCTCAAAATATTCCCTTTTCTCCAAGGTATGGTGATCTTAGAGTTGATATACATAAGGTTTGGGGGGACCTGATCCCCACATTGTGGGTGCAGGAGGGCTTTTCCAGCATTCCTGGACTTGTCACTGCGAGTGCTGACATTTCACTACCATCCCTAATAAAATGCTGCAACTCGAAAGATTCACTTGAGGGCAAACTCACAATAAGACATTATGCATTATACAACTCAAATCTACCATGCTGTTAAGAGTCATGGTATATTTACGTTATACACAAAATCCCAGTATCATAGAGTCGGGGTTATGAGGAGGGTTCGATGGTGATTTCTCCAATCGACAAAACCTTGATTGCTATGTCACTAAAAGCATTTTTCAGTGATCATGGGCTTTTTACTCTTCTCCACTGTAGTGTCACCATGGAGTTGTTTTATATATAAGTTAAAGGGAGTGTGGAAGGGTCACCTTCCACATGGAGGGTGCATGGATGCTTGCCCCCTGCAAAAAAAAACTTTGGTTGGTGGTTTGTTAGAGTCATCTTTCAGTGATATTTTTTTTGTGGTTTTGTTCATCAGACAAATGTCATTAGACATCATCATGGATCCATAGATTCATAAATATTCCAAGAAAATTAAGTCTAATAATCATTCATACTTTGCCAGCATCTTCCCTCAGGTCAAGCCATCTTTCCTCAGGAGGGCCATGTCAGTCAGTCCTAAAGTAAATTTGTCAATACCCATACAGCATGTTTAAAGAAAGGTAGTCAGTCGCATTTAACATGCAGGGAAAGTTTATAACAGAGTTGTGGAAGCTGATGGGTTATAAATCAGTCACTCCTGAATGTTTTACTTATCTGATGGTGAAGACTTTGGTCTCTGTTTTTATTATTGGTGGAGATATTAGACTTGCGAGATATAGGAGTGCCAAGGCAACCTGGGTCTCTAATAGCACAGTAAGACAGACGGAAATCTCCCCTCAAAAGTCTATAAGACACAGAATAAATAGCTAGAGCTTCAAACCCCTGTTAATAGCTCAGGCGCTTTAGGCCTCTTTTTGGTTAGGAACCTTTGGGGTCTTTCTAATTGTTTGATATGTTTAGCGAGATTCATCTCAAAGGTGGTGCCATACTCATTAATTGACCTGATCAATAGTGAGTATAAGAGAGTGATTACTTCTTTAGACCTTGATGATATTCCTTTAGCAAATTAGCTGTGCTAAATAAAAAGATTTCCTGACAACAATTTCAGGTGGTGGTCAAAAGAGAGAAGCTGTTAACCCCAGTTCCTAGGTCCTTGGTAGTGGTGTGCTGACTTGTCTATACAGTATGATGACGGGAAGGGTTGTCTACAATTTTAGCATTTAGTTTGAGCCTATTATGGTACACCAAAAGTCTACTAGTGAGAGCTCATTTTGCAGGGTTTGGGTGTCACAGAGTGGCTAAAAAAACAGTTTGCAGTTATCTTCACTTTTTTAGCCAGTATTCTTGGCTGCCCATTTGGATATCTGAGAACTAAATACCAGTATGCATTTGCAGCTGTTGTGAATACCAGTAGTGCTCAGCCATGTACTGATTGTGAGGTCAGTCTCACAAATCATCACAATGCTAGTGTGTACCATCAGGTGAGTAGACCACAGACCAATGAACCACCGTGCCATCTCAAATGTTACTGTGTCACTGAAAAGTAATGAACATCAGGCTTTTAGTTGGATTCCATACTGAACACAACTGAATGATGCCTAAAATGGGAGGTAAAAGCTATCATCAGACACTGGAGGAGCCATTGCTCTCCATCCTAAACTGTAGAAGACACATGGGTAATATAATACATGTACCCAAGCTCATGCACACATGTGAAAGCATGCAGATGACATGTCCTCAACCACACTGATATGGAGTGTATAATATAGCATAGGCAACATAAAGTACTCGTGCACAACACACATGACCTGTAGATGTAACTGTGCACCAACTTTGTTGCTGATGCATAAAATGCAATAGCACTGTATGAGTACTGACAAAAAGCAAAGAAACAACTGCAGTGTCACGGTAGTCATCTAAAACAGATGAATGGAAGGATTTTTATAGACCAGTGCTTGAATATGGATGCATATGTATAGCAATCTACATACTCCACCTGTGTCTATGGTCTTTTAGCAATAACACTGTACTGGTAGTAGTACAGTACAATCAGACAGTATCTCTAAATAATGTACACAATACGATACAACAGCACTGCTATAGCCATCAGCAATATGTGCAATAACAGTATTCAACATGTTAATGCCATATTTTAAGGGTCTATGTCATATAATTGAACTTCCAAAATTTCGAACACCATATGTTCAAATTTGGAAGTTCGAAATATGACAACAACGAAACCTCAGAACTTACCTTACCCGCACCCTAACGATAAAGTCCGTCACTACTGCACACTTAACTTACCCATGCCCTAACCCTAAAGTCTGTCACTATCACACACTTACCTTACCTGTGCCCTAACCCTAAAGTCCGTCACTATCGCACATTTACCTTACCCACACCCTAACCCTAGAGTCCGTCACTATCGCACACTTACCTTACCCGCACTCTAACCCCAATGTCTGTCACTTTCGTACACTTACCTTACTCGCACCCTAACCCCAACGTCCGTCACACTCACACACTTACCTTAACCCGATCCGTAACTTTCGCACCACCGTACTGAAAATGCAGAAGCCGCGGAAACAGCCAACCAAATTCTTTCCCTGGGAAAGAATTTGAATTTCCACGGCTTCGACATTTCTATTTTTCGAACTTCCCCATTCGATCTTCCAATACTCGACATTTAGGATGGTCTATTAAATGACAGGTACCCTATTTTAAAGTACACAAGACAAGTTTTGATTTTATTGTATGATACAACCCCTGAGAACTGTAAGTTCATGTCTCTGTATTTTCAACAATAACACAGATGTCACAAGAAATAACCAATGGTGCAGTTACAATCCCTTTGCAATGCACCTGGAATCTATCTCATAATCAAGTATGTATCTTGATATCACACATTTGTGTCCAGGAAGTCATAATGCATGACATACACACTACTGACAGCTACATGTCTACAAATGCACTCTCATGTGTGGACATTCCGCATTGTAACATGTCAATTTACAGGCTAGAAACACTCCTGATACAGGAATATATTATATATACTGTATATGTGTGTGAGTGTGCATGCAAGTGTGTGGTGTGAAAGAACTTCTGTGGTAAGGCTAGCCACTCAGCAGTGTAAACCTTGGCTCCAGATGATTGTAATTGGTTTCATCTGTGCCCAGCCATCAGCATATGCTCCCATAATATAGCCTATGTATCTCCCAGCCATACTCCTGGAAATACAGACACCACCAGGTATGTTGTGAAAGTGCTTTGTGATGCCATGGTGCAGTCTATGAAACCTCAATCTATGCACATGAGAACAAAGGTACCAAGAAGTTTGTCCAGGCACCCCTATGACACAAACATGTAACAAGAGTGTCTAACACACAAATGACTGGTGCCAAAGTCACAGATTATATGCCAAGAAATCCATTATAGTGCCGTTTAGTAAAACTGCCACCAAGACTAATTATTCCATCAATAAGACACCCTATTAGTTGACCAGGTAGCCAGAGATCTGGGAACACATGTAGACAGTAATATGTCCTTTGAGCAACATGCTGCCTAGGTAGCAAAAATATCATTCTATCTCACACAACTTATAAGACAAGGCATGACATCCAGGTCCAAGGAAGTCTTAGTGCCACTTTATTCAGCCTTTATGAGACCCATCATTGAGTATAATGCCTCCTTTGGAATGTATCTGATGAGATATATGCAACTTTTGGAGTGCCCACAAAATTATTTTCCAAGAGTATCTAGGGTATAACCTCATTCTTTTGTATGGATCACCTTAAAGCCCTATCTCTGTACTTGATCTCCTACTGAGTGGTGTTCGATACAAGGCATAGAAGGCATCCTTGGATCCAGCTCTGATGGATATTTTGCACTTCCACAAAATGAACAACATCAAAACTGCTACATCCAACAATTTATATTTTGCTTGTGACATAAGATATGTTGGTGAGACAGATATGTGTCTCAGAGTATAATCCCTGTGCTCTGGAACACGCTTTCCATCTATGTGTAGCAAAGTCCATCTTGAACCCTATTTAAGAGTAACTTTGACCAGTGCATGGGAAATTAGAAATTCAGCTCCCTTGTCTTCATTAGCCCAAACTAACATGTCATACCTCCTCACATAACTTCTAGAAACTTCCTAACTAGCATACTGCCCCCTAATAAACACCCATGATACATAGGAACACAACTGGTTTGGGTTGCACAAATAGGCTTTTATAGGCCTTGGTGGTTGTTAGCCTAGTATACACTTAAGAAAACTAGTTTCTCCCCATTGCAATTGCAGAAAAGCATACAAGTATATTGGCTACTCTAAACTGACTATGTATATATTACTGACTATGTATATATATATATATATATATATATATATATATATATATATATATATATACCGGTTCATTTGACCCTGTAACAAAATAAAAATATTTATAATATTCTATTCTAATATTGGCTGACCAAGTGCAACCCAACCCAGTTGTGTTCAGGCTGGTTCTGTTTTGTTTGGCACTCATGTAGAGGATATTGCAGATGCATCCCTGACAATGTCTGTGAGACTTGGACTGCCTAGTGGGAATCTGCTACATGTCCTTTGAGATCAACCTACTCATGGGTCATTACCAATATGCACAACTCCAACATCAGAGGATGCAGACAAGGATACATGTCCAGTCTGGAAGGACTTTTACCTAGGAGTGGTGGCTTGTTGTAGGCTTTCAGTCACTCTCCAATCAGATTGTGTGATACTTGTTCCCCTCTGTAATGTTAACATACTAGAATCAATGTGATGTGGTTACTGCTTGGCCAGTCCTCTCTGAGACATGCACATAGCATCATTGTCCCCAGCATATGTGGCAATATTTTAATACATGCCAGCTAGGGTGATAATGATCTCATGCAGTTCATGGCCAGTACATTGGGCAACAGATACCGGACTGCACATCTAGTTAGCATGGCATCTTGTCATCTGTCCTCTGTCACCATATGCCTATCAAAGCATGTTCATCTAACCAAGTGCATGGCTTATGTATTGTTGAGTAGATAATCTCCCTAAGATGACCAAGTAATATGACAGCACACCAGCAGTGGCAGCAGTAGAAGTGCCTGCCATGTTAATGGCCATGTCAGGTCTCCTCCATGCATAAGAAATGCCCTGAAGCAGATGCATGACTGGATGCCCTAGAGGATACATCTGTTAGTTCCATGAAGGTCACTTGCAACAATGACAGAAGCTAATATGTCTATCCTGGGTACATGTCTGCCAATCACGGCAGCCCCATAGAATGGTACATAGTGGTTGTTTATTCCCAGTGGCCTCTGTTCTATCATACATCTGCTTTACTCATTACATCAACAGCATCATTACTTCAACAGGTGTGCTACAGCATTGTCAACTGCAGAGTGGTTTCCACCCTTATCTGTGGCTGACTCCTCAAGTGCAGACCACAGTGTGAGATCATCAACCTTATACTCACAAAATGAGTCAGTCACTTGACTTCAAGACTCCTGCATTCATATAGATAACATAGGTAATCCAGAAGGCTCGAGTCAAGTCTGGTATCCCACCTGTGACCCAGAGGATGACAAGCTCTTAGATCTGCTAGCTAAAGTGATTTTATCTGGACAAATACTTTGCATTCTGTTTCTTATTACCTCCTAATTTCCAGCCCTTTATCTAGCCAGACACAGAGCTATCTAGCCCTCTTTTGCACTGATTTCACCACCTGGAACCTAAAGAGAGGAGGAATCTGAACAGAAGATCCCTCAGTAATTGCCAAACTCAGGAAGAAGCTTGATAGTGAAGACCCCCACACTGGAACACCATAGAACCTTTCTCTGAGACCAGGAACATTCTCACTCTCACTGCAGCTTCCTCAGAGCAACCAGGTATAGATAATCTAGCCATTTGGTGTGAATTTAACAAAATTTCTGTGAATTGAAGTGCAATAAAAGTTGATATCCCAGGGCACCACTACACACAGCTGTATTCTTTACATCATTGGTGCACTTTGCCAATGTACAAAGAAGATCTGAGATTCTTATTTTTATTAAAGGTTTTCTTATACTCTGCAGCTCACCAATTAGTGGATTTTTATTCCATATGCATAGAAAGCCTACACAAAAGGTTCTGAGGTCTCAAAATTACATTCTTCCTCCTACTTGTGCACATGAATGAGCTCTGTAAAATATGAGCACTGTGACTTGTTTGCACAGAAAGCTATTTCTCTGGATGGGTATATTGCTCAAAATATGGAAGTCACCTGGTGTAGCTCTAAGTGACCTCCTCCTCCTGCATATAAAAAGGTTTGTCATCATCAGGAAGAAGAATGGAGACTGGTCACAATGATCATGTATGTGAGCCTCTTACAAGCAGGCACTGTAAATCTTTCGCTATACAAGAGAAGATTAATCTTTTATAAAGTATGTCAGGAGATATGAGCCCTGTAAAAGTAGACACAGTCTCTCATATTACATGTGATACAAACGAATCAATAAGGACAAGTCAGACTAGTAAAAGTTCTGTAATAAAGCTTTCATAATTAATTCCTAGGAATATGAGTCCCATAGAGGCAGACATAGCCTTTCATATTACATGTGTTACAAAACAGGCTAATAAAGTCTGCTGATAGTCTCTTAAAAGCAGATATTTTCAATGATCAACATGTAAATCACTCTATTAGATGGACCTGATGAAGCTCAGGTGAAAGTCTTTTCTTAAATATAGTTGTATAGTGGTAGCTCATGATGCATTGTCATGTTTTGTTTGTTAAAATTAAAAATAAAAATCTTGTAACTGAGAATGTGGCTCCACAGGCTGCTGAGCTGCTAAACTCTCACTGGCCTTTCAGAAAATTTCAAATAAGGGATTAACTTTTAAACTTTGGGATTGTCTCCTTGTTTTTTCTTCTCCCAGATTTTCCTCCAATCAGCTCCTCTGGATCCTTCCACCATTGTCTGTAACTGCCTTTAAATAACTGACCTGCTGAATGTAATGCATTAGAACAAGAAAACTCATCCATCTACCTACTTAACTGAATAATCTACTTGAAACTTCAACAAGGTATCTTTATTCCTCCCACAAGGAGGGTATCAGAGAGAGAAAGGATTTCCTAGATTTGCTAGCTAAACTGATTTTATCCACACTAATCCTTTGGATTCTGTTTCAAATGCATATATATAGTATATGCCATTTCCTCACACACCCCGATTGTCCTTGTGACAAAGGAGGTACTGCCAGCTCAGCTAACTGGAATTTTGAAAATAATTATATGTCATTTGTGAATATCAACATGATTTATATAAGATGTTTGTATTACGAATGTATTACAGCTGTATGTCATATAAGATGGTTTGTACAGACATGGGTGCTGAAGAGGTATTTTACAAAGTGCTGTTTGAAATGTACCCACAGTGTACCCTACTGGAATAGAACAGAAATGTACATATGTTGTTGTAACTGTTTAAATGTATATATTTGAACAGGGGAAACTAGAATACAGATGGTTAACTTGCAAAGCTTCAGAAAAATAGCTGAAATTAAATTACATTATGGCTGGGCCATGAAAGATGGCATCTTTCAGTTTCAATGCAGCAACAGACGCAATGTCTATGCTTAGAAGTTTTTTGTATTGGAAGTGTTTTATTGTTTTATGACTTCCAGGATCTACCAAGATCTGAAGAAAAGCCTTTGTGCATGTATTTTCATAGGTAGATGCTAAATACTGCTAGGTTTCTGCGGGGGGGAGGGGGGTTACCTGGGATAGAGTCAGATGACAAGAAATTATGCCATTCTGCAAACTATCCCAGCAGTAAAATTTGAGGTAATAATTTAAGAAGTCTCTGAGAGAGGGATAGCATTCTGTATTTTGTCTTTGACCTAACAACATCAAGAACCACTCACCCTATCTGCCTTGCTATGAGTAATTAAGTCTAGGGAACAGTATAATTCTCTTAGATATAGTCAGGAATATAGCAAAGCTTATTTTAGATATTTTTCTTTATTTATTTGAGTCTGTCTTGCAATTTTGTTTTAAATATTTCCTGTGATTTTGAACTCTGATATCACTGTAAATATATACTGAGTACTTTCTTGTTTTTTTATTATATATTATTAAACATATTTAATCATTTCATTGTGGCTGATCTGTCTAGCTATATTTAAGTTTTGAGAGTACTTGCATAGTTTTTTGGTGACACTGTGTAGGCCACTTCTAATAGCCTTTCTCTTGGTCAAACTACCATTTGCATTGATAGTAACATTACACAGTAAGATTGGACATCCTTTGTTAAGGGCCTTAAAATAGCTAATAAGGAGCTGGGCAGAGGGGGGCATAGCTAATAAACCTGTGCCAGCCTTTTCCAGGTGTGTGTGTGTGTGTGTGTGTGTGTGTGAAACAAACTTCAAAGACTGTGTGTGTCAGCTACTTGGGCAGGGACACAAAGCACTGGTTGGACAGAGAGTGTGCTGGAGGTTGTGGCTTGGCCACTCAGCTGAGATCTGAACTCTATAGCTGTGCCAATGAGGAGACGTATTGGGGATCTAGAGAAATAGAGAGAAACTAGCCCCAGACTGACTATGGTCTCTGTTTGCCCTTAAGGGAAATTGTACTTGATGCAGAGAACTGCATCTGGAAATAGTGTGTGTTTGTTTGTGTGTGTGTGTGTGTGTGTGTGTGTGTGTGTGTGTGTGTGTGCGCGTGTGCGTGCGTGTGTGTGTGTGTGTGTGTGTGTGTGTGTGTGTGTACCTTTCATCTTCCCAATGTACGTCCCCCACTGGTGCCAGTGGTGAGGATTGAGGCTCCTTGATTACAGTTGCCAGTAGTGGGTTGTCACAGTCTTCACTAAGCTGAGCAGAACTCATCTGTGGAAAATAAAAGGTGCAGCTTTATACACATCTGCTAAGTCATATTGCCTTTGAGCATGATAGTTGAGACTTGTATGTTGCTGTAACATACCTATTCAATGCCTAAACTACCAATATGGCCCCAGTGGCTCTGGATGTTTTCCGTGGAGGCTCCCTCTCCACATGTCTTATCTGGTTTCCATTTATGTGGATAGCATGCATGAAACATATTAAGCAAATGTTAAATTTATAGGTTCATAGGTAAGTACTAGGCTATCTGCCCAAGGGCATCTATAAACCTAGCCAGAATGTGTTGGCTTTCGCCACCCCCTTAGATTAGTTCCCTGTGCCTTGGTCCGGCAGAGCCATTAGTTCCCTGTGCCTCTGTCCAGCAGAGCCACTGTAGTGGTCCCCAGGGTAAAATTTCTGTTTACGATCCACTCGTCAAGGTTTCTCTTGAAGAGTGTTATTGAGGGGCTCTGCCTAATGTAGATTGGAATCCTGTTCCAAAGCATGGGGAGTCTCTGGGACAAGAATCTATCCCTCCAGCATGTCCTTTTTATCATTGTGGTGAGGTTTAGATCCCTAGAGCATGTGGCTCTTGGGGATTTGTTTTTTTTAGGTGGAGCATGTCCATCAATTCTGGGTTGGACATGGCCTTGTATGTCAGGCAGAGATCACCTCTGAGTAAGCGGTATGCCACCGAGTACAGTTGGAGTTTCTTCAGTCGGGCTGCATAGGGCATATGTTTGAAGCCAGTAATCCTCTTGGTGAGGTACTCCTGTGGTCTTTCCAGCTGTTGCAGGTGTCTTGTAAGGTACATCCCAAATGGGGCGTTGTACTCTATGATGGGTCTGATGAATGATGAGTAGAGGGGCACAATAACCTATTTTGTTCTAGATGCGAACCTTTTTGTGATTAGGTGGGCCACATAGAAGGATTTTCTAACCACCTTGGCAATATGATTATCAAAGGAGAGATTACTATCTACTTGGGTCCCCAGATCTCTTATTACATTTTCTGTATTTAGGGGACTCGTATGTGGTAGTTTGTGGGTACTTTGTTTTTTACAAAGGGTATGACTATGCAGTTTTTGGCATTTAGCTTGAGGCCATGATTTTAACACCAGGTATCCATCTCGATGAGACCCTTCTGGAGGATGTCTGTATCAGCCGGAGAGTCAATTATGGCCCCCAGTTTGCAGTCGTCTGCGAACATGGTATAGTCCTCCTGTGCTTGCCTGTACCACTGAGAAGTATATACCAAACAGGAGGGGTCCCAGGACTGAGCCCTGGGGGATGCCACTTGTAACTGGTTTAGAGTCGGGCCTAGAGCCTGCACCTCTCACCATGTGAGTTCTATCCATGAGCCAACTGGCAACCCATCTCATGACGTAGGGGTTTATGTTCAGGCTGGTAAGCCTGTCTATAATACCAGAATGGGGAATGATGTCAAAAGCCTTTGCAAGGACTAGATAGGCTGTGTGGGCCTCCTTTCCCTCGACTAAAGCCTTAGTAACTGACTCAAAGAAGTCTACCAGGTTTAGGAGGCATGATCTGCCCTTAACAAAGCCAAACTGGGTATGGTCTAATGTTTGAAGGTTCCCAGTGTCTCTGTTAATGAATTCCATGATGATGCGCTTCATAGCCTTGCAGACCAGGCTAGTCAGGCTTATAGGGCGATAGTTCCCGGGGTCCATGTGGCTCTACCTTTGTGGAGCGGGATAACTGTTGCTGTGCACCACTCTATGGGTATGTAAAGAGGCTGAGTTTGAACAGTGTGTTTAGGTGAGGGGGTTAGTTCATTTTGGAGCTCGTGTAAGACACAGCCTGGGACACCGTCTGGTCCCATTGAAGCTGTATTTTTGGCTTTAGATTGGACTGTTTTAACCTGTGTATCAGTGATTGCTGGGGCACTACATTCTTCTGGTATGGTTATGGGCCCTTTAGGGGGTGGAGGGGTGAAGTTTGCACTAAACCTGTCTGCCAGAATGTTGGCAATATCAGTCGGTTCAGTGTATTTTGTGCCATTCTGCACTAACTCAGAGCATGGCTAAAGAACGCTTTGTGGTTATCTTTGGAGTCCTTGGCAATTTTTCTTTCAAAGCTAGCCTTGGATGATTTTATGAGGGATCGTAGTTTCTTGCTGATACTGATCAGGGATGTCTTTCCTTCTTGGGATTTTACTCTTTTCTGCACTAGTTTCCTCCTTCTATTGTATAGCTTGTTTATGGCAGGGGTCCACCAGACTGGTTTCCTTTTCTTGGAGGAGTGAGTCTTGGTTTTGCTTGGGATAGCATGATCCATGCATTCTTGCAGGTGCTGATAGAGTGCCTTTGTAAGGGATTCAGCAGCTTGGACAGCATTGTCCTTTAGCATGGGGGCTGTGAACCTTTCCACCTCTGTCTTAAGTAATGTGAAGTTTGCTTTTGAAAAGGTTTTAATGGTGGCTTCCTTGATTGGGGGTGGGATGGAATGTGGATATCCAGAGTGATTAGTCTATGGTCTGATCTAACAAGTGAGGGTTTGACCTCTGGTGTAGAACACCATTCGCCCATGTTAGGTGATGACCACGTCCAATATGTTGTCACCTCTGGTGGGGGTGTTGACCAGTTGATTCAGGGCATTCAGGTTTATAAATTATGGGAAGCACTGGGCAAGGGAGTTAGTACTTGAGTAGTTCTCCCAGTTAATGTTTGGGTAATTGAAATCGCCCAATATTAGGGCATTTGGTAGGACCTTCATATTGGCCAGTGTCTCCAGAAATGCGGAATGGGGGTCCTGGGTCATGGTGGGTGATCTGTAGCAAGCTACAATTTTAATTGCAGTTTTGCCCATTGCTAGTTGCACATGGATTATCTCTGAGGCATTGTGCTGTGCCACTCACCTGGAGGTATGGGAATCCTTGATGAATATGAATACATCCCCACCTTTTGTGTTTTGGCCTGGGTTCTGTGGCCGAAAAGTATGGTATGAGTTATAGCCTGTTAGTGCTGGTGTGCTCCCTGGACTCTTAAACCAGGTTTCTGTTACTGCACAGATATCGATGTTCTCCATACTGAGGAGTGCCTCGAGTGCATGCATTTTGAGGTTTAGACTTCTGGCGTTGAGTAGCATTACCCTCAGTTTTGGTTACTTGTGCTATTTACGATGGTGGGTTTGTCTTTTGAGCCTTGCCTAAAAAAGGCATTATGTGGGGTGGCAAAAGCCTTGGTCAGTATTTGAAAGCCTAAAGGTAACAGGAGCAAGCTATCTCTTGCGAAGCAATGTGGTTTATCGAGCATGTCATTCCAGGTGGACAGATACTGGATCCCCTTTAAATGACACTAGAAACTTTTGTTGAAATTGATGATTTTTTCTTTATACTGTGGCATCATTCTTGGTGAGGGCAGGATGCTACTCAGGGTCAGGGTCATACCGGCCTGGGCTATGTGATCAGAGAGCCCTTCCATGTCTCTTTTCATGTAGTCCAGGGAGGAACGTCTCAGGTCATTCACACCAACATGGACGATGACAGAGTCAGAACTTTAAAAGCTGTTTTTGCATTTGCAATCAGACCTGAAACTGTAGCACTCTGTGTGTGGTTTAAACTGCAGCAACTGCTTGCTACATTGTAGAAAGCTGTTTCCTACAGTTTAAAAGTAATTTCTTTTTTTTTAAATAAAACCTGAGTGTTGTGGTGCTCCATGCAGATAGGGCATCTCATGTCTTGTGTATTCAAATGAGACACTGAAGCACAGAGTGTGTTTAAGTCATTTATTATACACACATCATATACTTCGAACATCATATGCTTACTGACTGACTCATTGCTTCTAACACACTCACATGTGCATCTCCATTCAAGCTTACATTCACACTTGCTCTACACAAAATGGCACTGATCTCGTACGTGCTCAGTAACTTATATGCAAGTGCTATCTAGCTACAGTGGCTGATTAGGTTCAATATACACACTGATCTACATGGGGTATAAACTGTCGAAATTGTACCATAGTGCTTCAAAAAGACAAGGTATAAACTGTAACAACTGTTTTTTACATTTGTAGCAATCAGTTTACTATAGTTTAAAATAAGATTTTTTTTTTTTAAGTAAAACATGAGCACAGTAGGACTCCATACAGGCAGGGTATAAACTTGCTACAGTTTAAAAGAATAATTTTGTTTTTTTAATAAAATATGTTGAAGGAGGTTTGGACAGGTTGACAGATGAGATCAGGCAGGAGTCCCCGTGGACTATGATGTTTGCAGATGACATTGTGATATGTAGTGAGAGTAGGGAACGGGTTGAGGAGACCCTGGAGAGGTGGAGATATGCTCTAGAGAGAAGAGGAATGAATGTCTGCTGGGCTAAGAAGGAATTTATGTGTGTGAATGAGAGGGAGGATAGAGGAATGGTGAGGATGCAGGGAGTAGAGCTGGCGAAGGTGGATGAGTTTAAATACTTGGGATCAACAGTTCAGAGTAATGGCGAGTGTGGAAGAGAGGTGAAGAAGAGAGTACAGGCAGGGTGGAGTGGGTGGAGAAGAGTGCCAGGAATGATTTGTGACAGACGAGTACCAGTAAGAGTCATACCTCTCAACCTGGAAACATCAAAAATCTGGACAAGGCCCATGAAAAATAGGTACAAATCTGTGTGCTGTTTAACATAAAATTTGCATACATAATTATGTAACCCCGCCCACTCCACTGGAATTGTGGGATACCAACTTTCAAATGCAAACTGAAGAACAGACAATCAAAATATAGCACCAAAGTCCCCCCTGCAGCCATTCCAATGTCCCATTACCTGGCTATTTCATCCCATTTACCATAAATACCAATGCGTGCATACTGCTTTACTTCTACAATGATTTGGATTTTATTTTTACACTTTATAGCACAATGCACAAACACCAATAGATCTCTGTTAAACAAAGCAATACTGTCTCACAATGAAAATAGAGTTGGCATTAAAATTTCTCTGCACTTGAAATTCACATTCATTAAAATAGCATTGAAATCTACACCACATCCAAAGAAAATGCATCTGGCCAGTGGTAGATAAAGATTACCTTTGTGCTGTTTTCAAATCATTATCGCCTTGCACACAAAACAAGAAACATACATGTGTTCTTTGATACACCTTCCTGACTTTAGTAAATTATATTCCTTGTATAACACAGCACACTTGTTATACAGAGCACATTTTAAATGTATTGTTTGAACATTTTTTCAGTAGGCAATAAAACAAAATGCATGAATCAGTAATGACAAAACTGCCCAATTCAGAACATTTCCATCATAAAAGTCTACTTCCACACACACACACACACACACACACACACACACACACACACACACACACACACACATACATACACACACACACGCAATATATATATATATATATATATATATATATATATATAAATAGAACAACATTAGTGTAAGGCATAGGCGTTTTACACAGCTTCTTGCACTCATTTACAATTTGATTTTTTTTTTTGGGGGGGGGGGGCAAAAGGCCAAAAACCAGGGACACATTTTAAACATTGCTTGTATAATTTTGGAAAGTTGCTAGAATAAAATGTTGTGTTACCACCATGCATTTCACTGGCAAGTTTTGAACCCAGACGCTGTGCACTACAGTCAGAGCAACATAACATTATGCCAAATAAGCAACTTGTTTCCTGAAGGATAGGAAGACTGAACCTTAAATGGTTATCATTTAGTGAATTCAGTTCTCACTCTCACCATAGTTCTCAACCTCTTAGCACAAAAAAACTAGACAAGCCAATAATGGGGGAATACAGCCCCATTAGGGACACATTTCAAATAGTAATTTTATAAACTTAGAACATTATATTCCTTGTATAATAAGTAATGACAAAACTGCCCAATTCAAAACATTTCCATCATAAAAGTCTACACACAGACACACATTGCCACATACACACTCACTCTGAACTTAAATATACCAACTGCAAGGATGCACACACATGAAAAAGGGAGAGATCTCCCAAAAGAAGGGAATCACTGCTGGCACACACTCAAAAACACACTGGCAGTATTTTCTATGGAAAACAGCAACTGTGGAGTTCAAAGACTACTGCTGAGCAAGCCAGATGGGTCGAATCAGCTAGTATTTTGTATGTTCCTTTCTTGCTCTTGTAAAAAAAACTAAAAAAAAAATGACAAAACTGCCCAATTCAGAACATTTCCATCATAAAAGTCTACTTACACACACACACACACACACACACACACACACACACACACACACACACACACACAATATATATATATATATATATATATATATATATATATATATATAGAACAACATTAGTGTAAGGCATAGGCGTTTTACACAGCTTCTTGCACTCATTTACAATTTGATTTTTTTTTTGGGGGGGGGGCAAAAGGCCAAAAACCAGGGACACATTTTAAACATTGCTTGTATAATTTTGGAAAGTTGCTAGAATAAAATGTTGTGTTACCACCATGCATTTCACTGGCAAGTTTTGAACCCAGACGCTGTGCACTACAGTCAGAGCAACATAACATTATGCCAAATAAGCAACTTGTTTCCTGAAGGATAGGAAGACTGAACCTTAAATGGTTATCATTTAGTGAATTCAGTTCTCACTCTCACCATAGTTCTCAACCTCTTAGCACAAAAAAACTAGACAAGCCAATAATGGGGGAATACAGCCCCATTAGGGACACATTTCAAATAGTAATTTTATAAACTTAGAACATTATATTCCTTGTATAATAAGTAATGACAAAACTGCCCAATTCAAAACATTTCCATCATAAAAGTCTACACACAGACACACATTGCCACACACACACACTCACTCTGAACTTAAATATACCAACTGCAAGGATGCACACACATGAAAAAGGGAGAGATCTCCCAAAAGAAGGGAATCACTGCTGGCACACACTCAAAAACACACTGGCAGTATTTTCTATGGAAAACAGCAACTGTGGAGTTCAAAGACTACTGCTGAGCAAGCCAGATGGGTCGAATCAGCTAGTATTTTGTATGTTCCTTTCTTGCTCTTGTAAAAAAAACTATTTTATATATATATATATATATATATATATATATATATATATATATATATATAATTGTTATTATATTATTATTATATATTAGACTATTATTTTCATAGATTATTGTTTGTAGACGAAGTGGCCTAACCACAGTGCTCAGATTATTATGACTTCTTGCCCAGATTTTGGAATGGAACTACCCTGTTGGTCTCCTGATCACAGCTAAGAAGTGTGAATTGATGGCCAGTTCATAATTTCTAGGCAGATCGCTAGTGAGGAGGAGGAGGAGTGGCACATTTCCTTAAAGTTATCTCTAGATGATGCCTTGGAAAATGTTTTAGTGGTTTATCACTACAAAGGCAAATCTGGTGGTATGTCAGACGTGGCTTTGATGGCATGCATGAGAAATTATCATCCAAAATACTTTCATATACTGTCAATGTTTAATACATATTAAGTCCATTGTAAATCAACCCTAGCTACTCCAAAAGTTGTGACACCACCTCCCTTGACATTTTAGCTGCAATTCCTCAGTAATAAGTAAGCTTGAATGCTTTTGTTGTGGTTGAGGTGGCATTTTTTTGTACAAATATGATTTGCGGTTTCATGATTTGGGAAGGTGCTACTAGCTGCTTTACACATATGATGCTTTTCAAATGTAGTTATGCAGTGTAACAGCTGGATGTGGCATTAAATGAAATAAAGGCTCAAAGTCAGTGTGAATATAAGCCTATCAATGACATTTTATGTACTAAATACAATGGCTGGCAGAAATATAAAAATGGGATTGATTTGTGCTGTGGATGTATATTCTGTTCGGAGCATTATGAGAGACAGCTGGAAAGTGTTAGGAAATACAGAAGATTCTAATGCAGGAGGGTTCCATACTTTGTTTTTTTTAGCATGAGAGGATTTTTTCTTCAAAAGCTTGTTTGAGTCAGTCAGAATGAACAATACAAGTGTAGTATTTAACAAGAGAAGAGTTATATATAAGTTTTGATTGTACCACTAGTACAGATACTTGTCAACATTTATTTTGCTGATATCAGACACACACACATAATCTTGTCAGCTTTCATAACTCACTTTCTCTCTCCGATCGCTCACACACACACACTCTTCACCTTTCAAACCTGCATTCACTCACTTTCTCTCTCCAATCGCTCACACACACACACTCTTCACCTTTCAAACCTGCATTCACTCACTTTCTCTCCCCGATCGCTCACACACACACACTCTCCACCTTTCAAACCTGCATTCATTCACTTTCTCTCTCCGATCGCTCACACACACACACTCTCCACCTTTCAAACCTCACTTTCTCTCTCCGATCGCTCAAACACACACACACACACTCTTCACCTTTCAAACCTGCATTCACTCACTTTCTCTCTCCGATCGCTCACACACACACACTCTTCAATCACCTTTCAAACCTGCATTCACTGACTTTCTCTCTCTGATCGCTCACACACACACACACTCTTCAATCACCTTTCAAACCTGCATTCACTCACTTTCTCTCTCCGATCGCTCACACACACACACTCTTCACCTTTCAAACCTGCATTCATTCACTTTCTCTCTCTGATCGCTCACATACACACACTCTTCAATCACCTTTCAAACCTGCATTCACTCACTTTCTCTCTCCGATCGCTCACACACACACACACTCTTCAATTACCTTTCAAACCTGCATTCACTCACTTTCTCTCTCCAATCACTCACACACACACAATCTTCACCTTTCAAACCTGCATTCACTCACTTTCTCTCTCCGATCGCTCACACACACACTCTCCACCTTTCAAACCTGCATTCATTCGCTTTCTCTCGCCGATCGCTCACACACACACACTCTTCACCTTTCAAACCCGCATTCACTCACTTTCTCTCTCCGATCGCATACACACATTTCATTTACCTTAAAGCAAAGCAAGCTGTGTGGCAACTCCCGTTCTGCCTGGAAAACTGCAGTTGTACGGTAGAAATAGAAGTCCGTTGAGCTTAAATCCAAAACGGCAGTCCCAGTATTCAAACAGACACGCTGTCACGCTCCCACACTTGCACGTCCCTTGAACTTAATTCCGATAGGATGATGAAGCTGGCGTCATCGCGCATGTGATGATGTCAGCTCCAAAAGTGCAAAAAATGAAACAGTCTAAAAAAATTAGATGAAAAATTGGAAATGAAGGGGTGCCACTCGGGAATTGTGGCACCCCATTATTGGGACCCCAAAACTTGGTAAAAACCGAGTAATTCAGGATGGTTGGGAGGTCAGGTAAGAGTGAAAGGGAAGGTCTACAAAAGGGTAGTGAGACCAGCTATGTTATATGGGTTAGAGACAGTGGCATTGACAAAAAGGCAGGAGTCAGAGCTGGATGTGGCAGAGTTAAAGATGTTAAGATTTGCATTGGGCGTGATGAGGGTAGACAGGATTAGGAATAAGTATATTAGAGGGTCAGCCCAGGTTGGACAGTTTGGAGACAAAGCCAGAGAGGCGAGATTACATTGGTTTGGACATGTGCTGAGGAGGGATGTTGGGTATATTGGGAAAAGGATGCTAAGGATGAAGCTGCCAGGTAAGAGGAAAAGAGGAAGGCATAAGATAAGGTTTATGGATGTGGTTAGAGAGGACATGCAGGTGGTTGGTGTGACAGAGCAAGATGCAGAGGACAGGAAGAAATGGAAACAGATGATCCGC
Source organism: Protopterus annectens (assembly GCF_019279795.1). Lineage (NCBI taxonomy): Eukaryota > Metazoa > Chordata > Ceratodontiformes > Protopteridae > Protopterus > Protopterus annectens. Next base: position 793,821,889 of record NC_056746.1, read on the forward strand.
TGTGGCGACCCCTAAGCGGGAAAAGCTGAAAGAAGAAGAAGAAGAAAGATGTTGAAGGAGGTTTGGGGGCTCGGAACAGAAATAGGGCTTGAATGGTTGGGGCAGGAGGCAGAAGGGGCATGTTGCGCATCTGTCCACCTCATTGGTTTGTCAGTAGAAGAAACATTGATTTTTTTTGGGGGGGGGGTGGATGTGTAATAATAACAATTGGCTTAATACAGTAAACTGCTTTTTATTTTTTTTTTTTGGTTCATGCTACCAGCATAGGGCATTGTTGACACAGTAGTGTTGAAATCTGCACTATCTCCACTTCTGGACCGATAGCACCTCCAGTAACACTGCATACCACACTTCAGCCTGCATTAGTAAGCACCTGGATCCATGGATTTGCACTTTCAGCCAATTGTCTTATGTTTACTAACAACCAAATATTTAAACAAACTGACACAGTGTTTGAGAGATGCAGTTATTTAATGCTATTGGAGGCAAAATTCTCACATGAAGACACTGCAAATAACAAGCAGATTGTCAGCACCATACAACACCATGCCAAACTTATGAAATGCAGGTCAGACAAAACACATATACCTAAATGTACTGATGCTCTTAAAAGTAACCTACCTAAACACCCAAACTGTAAACTAAGAGACAAGTACCCTTAGCACCCTTACAAACACATAACAAAGGCAGCACTCACCTTGAAACATACATTAAAGAGTCACAGTGTCTCATATCAAAAGCCCAGAAGGCAAACCATCACACAGTCCAACATCCTAGTCATAGGTGACTCCATTGTGAGACACAGTGTTGCACCACTCACCAGGGTTGTGCAAGGAGATGGTCACGGTCAGTTGCCTATCAGATACCAGGATTTGTCACATCATGCAGGGACTCGGGTATTTGCAATAGAAGTACACATTTTACATAGTTATACTATACAGAAATACAAATGGCTTAAGACATACCTCTCTAGACAGCTCCCCATTGAAATGTTGTCACTCAAAGTGCAGACTGCCGAGAAGCCAGGAAAAAAAAGACTGAAAAAAACAGAACAAATCTCAAAAATTGCCCTTCTCCTTTAAACTTCTTTTGGCAGGGAAGCAAGCCACCCATGACCCCGCACTCCCCACACCCACTAAACTTGTATATACCAACTCTAGGATCACCATACCTCAGAAAAAATGAAATATTCTGAGAAATTGCATCTTGGACACAGTATATGTAAGTCCATTCTTTCAGCTTTCATTCTCTGCATTTCAGGACTCACTCTAGTGGGTCCCAACATTTCAAATGGTTACTCTCTGAACTATACAAACAGAGACATGACAGAGCTCTCAGAATATGTGTTCAAGGCAGTTATGAACATAGGATTGAGCAGCATTTTACCATCAAGAAGAATAATGTCACAACAGGAACAAAACATTATTGACTTCAACAACTGGCTTAGCTTCTGGTTTCATTCAAAGGGGGTCCAATATATAACAGCCTAGCAGGAGATGTTAGACAGCCCTAATTGCTTAGCCAAGGATGGCCTGTACCTATCCTCCCCAAGGCTTTCATATATTGTATAAAACTTTGTCCACCACCACAGGGCCTTTTAGGTAGACTGGACACTCTAAATTGTCCATAGGTGTGAGTGTGCATGTGAGAGTGTGGAGTGGAAGAACTACAATGGCAAGGCTGGCCACCTGGCAGTGTAAACCTTAGCTCTGTATGATTGTCATTGTTAAAGTGACACCCCAACCCCATGTATAAAAATGGGAAACATGGTTTTTGGTTGAATGAATGGATCAGTTCTCAAAAGCTTCCAATATATTAAAATGGAATCCAGATTACATAAAAGGTATTGCTGCTCAATGCTAAGAGACTTAACAAAAGCTCCACTACCTGCAAGCACTCCTTACCCTGCACAGTGTTACTATATATGCATCGTTTCAGAGACATGGTTCAAGACCAATGAGAGCACACCATCTGCACGGGGTTTTAATGGCTACCACTCGTTCAGACACACTGTACTAGATGAAGGCACAAAAAATGGTAGTGTCTCCATATTTGTAAAAATAAATAAATAACACTTCACCTCCAACCTAGTTAGATAAGACAACCTGGAACCCTTCCATATCCAGCTAATCATAACAAGACCTCTTATCACATCATGGATAGTTATAGACTCTCTCTATGTCCTCCTCAGCCTATAATTCCTACCTAACTAGTATGGATTTCCTATGCATTAAACCAAACACCATTCTCCTAGGGGACTTCAACTAACCTCCCATTAATGGGGAAGCTAACACTTTCTCTAACATGTATGCCCAGAATTATGTGGACTTCAGTGCAAACTCTCCTTATTAACATGGGCTAGTGCTGCTCCCTAACAATTGTAACTCTCTCCCTGGACAAATCAGACCAGAATTCAACCACATTAGCCTTAAGATGTTAGACAGAAGTATCTTCCAATATCTTCGTATTCAGAGATTATGGTAAGGTTACTCTGCTAAAACTGAATGATGACCCGTCTAAATGAAAAATCCCCCTTCCAACCTGATGACCCCACTGCTTATGTGGAATTCTTTACTGCCAAACTCTGTGCACGTGTGAATAGCTGCAAAGATGCATCTCTCTCCGTGTAAAATAAATACAATGTCATATTCAAAAATAAACTCCCAGGGGTGGAATCCAAATATAAACAGAGTTTACAATAAAATAAAAAAATAATATTGCACATAAAAAATAAATGTATCTGTCAAGATGTAAAAAAAAAACTGTTAATAAACTTAACAGGAAACTCTAGGCCCTGACGAAAATTCAGTCAAAGTCAGATATGAGGTAAAAAGTGTCACCGCAGCAAAGGACAATAAAACCCTTCCAGTGTTAGAAACCTCAGAAACAATGCCCAGCACTGCATAGAGCTAATGGTAAATGATAACACACACTCAAGACACAGATAGCATAGTCACTCTACTAGTAGATAATTTTACCTTTAACTTCACCCCCCCATACATTCCCAGATCTCATACCTGCATCTACAACCTCCCCTCAAATCTCCATGCATAAGTCCTCAAGGCACAATCAAAGACCAAGAACACTGCTTCTATGGGGCCATATAACATACTGAGCTGCTTACTGGCCAGCCCAAAACAGAACATGTCAGACAGCCCTACATAGGCTATTCAATGTCCGTCTCTAAATAAACTTTGTGCTGGATGAATGAAGGACAACAGCTGTCATTCCTTGTTCAACAGTGGGGCATCAATGCAGCAGGAAAATTATAGGTCCATAAGACTGACAAGCCTCAGCTGTCAGGCTATGGAAAGGATCATTATGGAATTAATAAATAAGGACATGGGTATCCTACAATCTCTTGACACAGGCCAGTTCAGCTTTTGCTAAGGGCAAATCCTAACTACTTAACCTGGGTGACTTCTTCAAGATGGTTACTGAGACAATGGTTGAGGGCGTATCAGTACACACTGCATATCTAGACCTTGCAAAGTCATTTGACACCATCCCACACTCAGCAAATGCAGCTAAATGTTAATCTTTATGTAACTTGTTGGATAGCAAAATGACTCACAAACAGAACACAGAAAATTAGGGTGACTGGCTGTACCTCCTTCAAAAGACTTGTCATTAGTGGTGTACCCCAGGGTTCAGCCCTTGGGCCACTCCTCTTTCGCACTTACTTCTTGGAAGTTAAAACTACTGTTAAGGGTTTATGGGCAACCAAACTTGCAGATGACTGTAAACTTGGTGCCATCATAAACTATACAGAAGTCATCAAGATCCTCCAAAAGAACTTTTGCCAGATCAATAGCTGACATCGAAAGCATGGACTATAATTGACTGCCAAGAGATGTATAATGGTATCATTCAGCAAGCAGGTCATCCCTTGTAACTATTCCATAAACAAATACATCGGAAAATCAATCCAGTAGTTGGGAACCTGGGAAACTATGCAGACAATGAACTGCAAGCCCTGCATATCCACTATTGTAAGAAAGTATATTTTTTCTGTTGCACAGCTTATTACTAAGGGTTTGGTGTTTTACTAAGAAAATCAGGGGCCTAAAAAAAAACTGTGCAGACCATCTCAGAGCCTTGTCCCTATTCTCAGTGTCATACAGGCTACTGAGGAATTATGTCTGCCTCTCTCTCTTACGGTGCCTCAACAGACCCTATCCTGTCAGACATGCTGCACAATCCACTGGGGGCATAAACACATTCTCAGGATATCTCAAGTTTATTGCAACATAAACAGAACTTGTTGAAGGGATAGATATGTATTACAGAGAGTACCACTTCTTTGGAATCATCTTCCTGTCCAAACAAAGAAAAGTACTTCTCCTACACTATTCAAGTGTAATCTGGATGAATGGATGGGTCCTCACCTCTGGGTTAGCACCCTTGTCATTCATGGATAGTGGCAACATGTAAATGTTCTACTCATCTCTGGGTTATTCATACTTAAATTAAAAATGTTGTGAGAATTTATGACTAGGCTTCTAAAGATCCTTGTGGATCAATAGCCCAGTAAATACCTATGAACCTATGAACACATAAAATGAAGCTACGACATAAGCACATTATATTTATAAAGTAGTACAAATTGCATTAGGGAAAGTTAAAGCAAACAGGAGTTTAACAATCAAGTACTTGAGATGTTAAAAGTTAGAACTGGTCTATACTCTTTATATCTCCACTGTCTACATCAGTTATTTATACTCTCATCATTAAAAATAAGAGTATCATAGAAAGTGTTTAACCCAAAATACTAGAGTGAAGTATTAGAAAACGATGAATGAATGGAACAACTCATAGCCTGCTGTCCATAAATGTTCTTTGATTCTCAGACTGATACACACCACTTTATGGGGTTGTCCATAATGCCTACAAGGCATAAACAAAATGACATGATTTGTCCACGAATTTCCGTTATGAGTCAAGTGATTTTTAAGAATGCTAAGATCTTAAAATCCTGCCAAATTAAGGGTCTCAGTAATTAAGCTTCTTAAATAAACATCTCTTTTAAGAATCTTGACATCTGGAAATTTCAGTCCATCAATTTGTAACTGCACTTACCAAAAATAATCAGAAATTCACTACTTACTGTTCTTGACAGGACAATTTCTAACTTCCTGTTCTTGGCCGCTGGAACAGCTATAGGGAAAGGAATTCTACTTAAACAACTAAGATGCTATAGTAGTATAAACGTTCAGCAGCAAAACATGCCATTTCAGAACTCATTCCTCACATCATGAACATCACTGCCTTACAATGAAGACGACTAAATGTTGCCTATCAAGAAAAAATATTTTATACCAGGGTCATAGAAATTAAGCTTCTACATTTAAAAGCCCCACACCAAAGCTGCAAAACTTATGTGGAGGCTCTCATTCTAAAACCTTAGAAATCAAACGCACTCAGGCCCAATATTACTGTGAGTCAGCCTCCATTGTATTAAACAGTTTCTTTTCTCCAGCTTCCACCTTTGGTAAGCTCTACCTGCCAAGCTAACAAAAAGAGGGTACTTTTCCATTAACTGGGCAGCAGTCGTAATCCATTGCAAGTGCAGACAACAGGGATCACAGCGCAGCAACAGACAATTAAGTAGAAGGCAAGAAACTGCTGATCTCCTTGAACATTGTGGAAAATATTTCAGTTTTTGTATGTAAAAGTCACCACATGATTTACGGCAAATAGGAATGCAGGTGGTGGCGACGACTGTGAAATTGTAGGAAGATAGAAACGCGGGTTCCTTCGGCAGGTAAACCTTACATATTTGTCTGCGTTGTTTCTGTACACCCACACAAATCATATCAGTTCAATCAGCTGTCTAACAAATGTAATAATAAGAAGTGACAGATGTCTTTTACGCACTGCTCCTGGTATATGTACCTTAACTGAAAAACAGAATTACGGCATTTAGAAAGTAGGCCAAGTCACAACAATCCCAGAAAGGGAAATTTAGTTATTGTGAATGCGTGGAGGTGAGTGTAAAAATGACAAAGGTCGAGCATTCCGTGTTAACAATAAACCCGTGCATTGAACAAATTAAAAAGTAACCATATAAACAGTGGTGTAGGTGATTTAAGGTTAAATTCAGTGTATACAGTTGGCAAGGGGCATTCACAACAATTATATCCTATTATTCAACATGGCGTATTACAGTAGGTAAACATGGTAGTCCAATGCTACAATTTCTTCACAGTCTTGACAGCTTGTTTTCAACTTACAAGCATGTCAGACTTGAATAATTTATACTGTTTAGGTATTTCATGAATCTTGGTGATCTATGTAGCAAGAAATGAGATACAATTGTTTAAATAGTTATTTATTTTGCTTGGTTAAAGGGTTTGTTTCTATAGCAAACATTCCATTAGAATATTTGGTCTGCTGCCCCATTAACGGAAAAGTATCAGAAAAAGAAAATACCTTTTACTCTAAATTTAGAGATCAACTGAAAGCCAATTTGCTCAAAGAAGCCCCATGAAAGTGCTTAATTACAGGTCATATCACATAATTCTCAGTCTCCCATAGCAATAGATCTCTGTCATATACTACTACTGTGATACTATAACTAATCTTCACTGCTTCTTTTTACTCCTCTGTCTTTAACCACTTTTTACATACTTTTACCATATTTTTCTGAAACTAAAACCACTTCCCCAATCCTTTCTATGCATCTTTCACATTTTCTGTCTCTGCTTTATACTGTCTTATCCAATGTGTATGTTTTACTATTGTTTCTAACATATTTTGTTTATATGTGTACTGTTTATAATTCACGTTACTTGTATCCATGCATTGTTGTTATGTGTTTTATTTTCTTTGTTGTCAGCATGATATTGATCCATTGGGACCAGTGCTCTACCCTCGTAAACAAATTTAAAACAAATAATAAACTTTCCTCATCAAGATGATTAACAAAAATCTTCAAATAGCATCAGATACATATAAATATTTTGCATGTGGCAATGATAATAGCCACTTCTTCTATAGTGCACTATTGTACAAGTTGGACAATAGTCCCTTTTTTATATCTTTATTGAAGTGTTCTGGCTCTGCATCTAGGCAAATGTTGTTAGGCTTTACCATAGTAGATACTATTCATTAAAACAGTAGAGTGAGTCTATTTCTTAAACACAGGCATGTTCGCTATTCTCTGCAGCTTCCTTTAAATGCCGTTTCTCATCACTACTGAAACTTTCCTCAGAGAATGCATAACTAATGGAATGAGATGATCTATCAGACTATGGTAACCATCCACACTACTTCTCAATCACCCAGTTAGCAACTGGTCATAATATAATCTACATTGTTCTATACTCCAAGCCTTAGTGGAACCTTATAGCCCTGCACGATCACTATGCTCCACAGATAAGTCCCTATTAACCATAAGTAAATCCCACAGTGCTGATGGTCTGTCCTTGTACTGAAAGTATATCTCCGAAATCTGGAATTCTAGCCCTATCATAATCATACAACAAATCAACATGTCCAGTTTCAAAAACTTTCTAAAACAACACTTTAAAAACACTTTGCTCTCCACTTGCACTGTCCCTGACTAAACTAAACTGATCCTTACAGACCTATATTGCCTTGTATACCTAAACAAAATACATTCAAAACATTCTGAAGAAGTTCTTTATTAAAAGAACGAAAGTGCTTAACCTACATTTGGGTGTTTTATCCTTGCCTTTGATGTTCGTTGTTAGTTGAACAGGAAAAGGGGTTTTATTTAATTATTTAGTTGTTTAGTTTGATTTCACAATTTTGCTCGTTTTTTCATTGTGATTATCATTCTTTGCCTTTGTTGCAGTTCAGAGAGGTTCTTAATTGATCTGTCCTAGTGAAATTTATATTTTTGCTGATTTCTTTCAACAAATTCACAGCATTTTTTTTTTAATTTTCAAGTATTACCAAAGAATATGATATACACAGCTTACTTATAAGGTGTGTTCCCCTCAATAGCCATGCCAGTGAAAGGCTAACTGACTGCAAAGATAATCTCTATACTTCAAAAACTGAAGGACAACACTACTAGTTTCTAAAACTCATATTTTCTCATTACATTCTTTATAGCATGAGACATATACTTGTCTTTCAAACTGCTTTGGGGGTATCTTAGACTTGGTATAGTTTGCATATATTCCCATTCTTTTTCACAGGAGTATGAAAGTTCTTGGCTTATAGATTGTGGATCATTATCAGGTATCACTTCATTTGGTGTAGCATGCTTCACCATATCTAGCAAACACAAATTTCAGTATTATGATAACTGTTTTTTCCATGCAACTGAACTACTTCTGGGTACTTTAAATAAGTAAGTACTTTGGGCAGTACAGTGGTGCAGTGGTTAATGTTGTCATCTCACAGCAAGAGGTTCTCCAGTTCAATTCTCAGCTGGGGTGCCTTCTGTCTGGAGTCTGTATGCCCTCCCTGTGTTTATGTGGGTTTACTCTGGGTACTCCAGTTTCCTCCCACATTCCAAAGACATGTGACTGGAGTGTTTCTCCCCAGGCCTTCACTGAAAATAGGCTCTATCCTAGTTGTGCTTTCCCAGGCAACAAATGTTAAATAAATAAAATTGTCAACTCAGAGAAGTCAATGGCATATCCCTCAATCTCAAAGCACAAGGAATCTGAACAAAGCTAAAATGTATAATGGTACAAAGGCCTAAAATCAGGTACAAATTTTAAATATTGCTGTAATAAGCTTAGAAGGTTGTTAGAATAATAGGTGTTGCATTGGCATGCATGTTTTCAATGATATGAAGCTACACTCAAATGTATGTCATTTAGTGACTTCTCCTTTTCCAGGCCCAGGTCACTGATTGTTTTTTATTTGGTCCTTCTCACCTTCTTGGCTCTTCCTGCTCCATTCGCCCTGTGGGCTCACTCCACTCCCCTACCCTGCCCCCAATTCCCACACACCCCCAGTGGTCCTACATTTATTCCCCCTCCTGCTAATCCCTCCCACTCCCCCAACCAATCCTTTCACACCATTCCCCCACCCCTTCCTCCAACCCACCTGACTCTCATTACCACTCCCCCCTACCCACCTAATATCACTTTACACTCTTCTCCATCTCTTCTAACTGACTCCAACTAACATGGCCTCCCCTCCTTCTACAATACTTATCTCCTTATCATTACCCTTCCTTCTACTACCTCTTTACCATGCAACCTCCTATACTGATTTTCACTTACACCCTTCCCCTTTTCCTCCTCACAACATCCTTACATCCCACTATCACAATATCTCAGCCTCTTTAGTTCCCTCCCAGCCTATCCTTCTCCGAAAAGTAATACTTTTCCCAAACTCTACTAATGACTACAAACATAAATCTAAGCTCTACCAGACTCCTCTATCCAAATCCAAACCTAATAAACATACTCCCCACCCCTCTTTCCTTAACTTAGCCGGCGACATCCACCCCAATCCTGGACCCAACTATTCTCCAACAAACCTCCCCAGCACCAACAACAAATCCCCAAATAAAAACCTCAAATTCCTCACCATTAACGCCCAAAGCTTACTAAATAAATTAACCCTCTTCCATGCGTGGCTCAATCATAACCTACCAGACATAATAGCCATCTCTGAAACCTGGCTAAAACCTCATATAAGTGAGTCTGAATTCCTTCGCCCCAGATTTCACTCTCTCCAATCCGACTGCCCAAGTAGAAGAGGTGGTGGTGTAGCTTTAATCTACTCCAACCACTTGTCCATCACTCCATACCCTAACCCCATCCCTTCTTTCTCTAATGCTGAACATGTGATTGGCCTACTAAAATAAACATCCATAAAAGCATCTGTATCATCTCCCTCTACATTCCTCCTGGTAACAACATGAATACCCTAGAAAACATACTCTCCTGGACCTCTTCCAATATTAAGCTAGAAACCTACATTCTGGGAGATGTAAATATCGACTTGGGAAAAATCAATAACCCTAATCCCACCACAACAATTAACCTATTCACCTTCACTCAACTTACCAACTCCATTACTAGACCTAACAAAACCAACCCCCCCAGGCTTCATACTTGACTGGATCCTAGTTTCTCACCCTAACAAAATCATAAAATCTGGACTCATTCCCAACTCTTTAGGAGACCACCTCCCTGCCTTCCCCATTAGAGCTACTCCCACTTCCTCACACTCTCACCAATACATTCATACTCATAACCTATCTAACTTTAACCCTACTACTTTCCCTGATTCCCTTAAGCTAACTGGAACCCCCTAAAATACTACCTTTAGACAAAGCCACTGACTACTTCAATTCAACATTCTTAACTGTCCTTAACTCCCTAGCTCCAATAAGAACTAAAAGAGTTAAAAAACACTCCATGGCTCACCAAAGACACAAAAAACATTATGCTACAAAGGGATAAAACCTGGAAAGTCTACCTCCGCAATAAACAACCAGAAGTATTACTAAAATATAGACAGTTGAGAAACATAGCCAAAAAACAAGTCATTAGAGACAAAAAGTCTTACTACGTCAAACTACAAGAAAATCATGCAAAAAATCCCAAACAGTTCTGGAACTCTATTAATTCCCTCCTCAGACCAGGAACAAAAAACAACCCCTGTCCTGACACCAGCAAATCTGACTCAGAAATTGCCTCACTATTCAATACCTTCTTCACCTCCTCTATTGCTGAGCTTACTAAGACCTTTACCAATAATAACCCTCCACCCCTCACTGCCCAGTCTTCCCCTCCCTCCCCTCCCCACCCTAATTTTGAACTAAAACCCGTCTCCACCAATCTAATAAAGAAACTTCTTTATAAACTAAAGCCTTGCTCCAATGTCCCTGACAGCATTCCATCATCCTTCTTAAAAATAGCTTCTGATGCTATTGCTCTGCCTATCAGCAACCTGATCAATAGATCACTGCTTGAATCATACGTACCCAAACTATGGCATACTGCATATATTCTTCCACTCCACAAGCTTGGCAAAAACTGTAATGTCTCCAATTTCCATCCCATTGCCATCCTCTCCCCTATCTCCAAAATTCTTGAAAAATGCATCCACCTACAGCTCTTACCATTCCTTACTAAATACCAGCTACTCTCCCCTACCCAACACGGCTTCCTCCCAGGACACAGTACTAACACCGCCCTTCTCTCCTTCTTACATTCTGTCAATTCAGCCCATGACTCTGGTAATTTGGTATCTTCTGTCCTGCTGGACTTATCCAAAGCTTTTGATACCATCTCTCATACACACCTTCTAAACCATCTCTCTAATCTTAACCTTGCCCAAAAAACTCTTTCATGGTTCTCTAGCTATCTTTCAACAGGTCCCAAGCCGTGAAATGGGGCCAAGCCACCTCTACTTTCCTTCTTACTCCCACTGGAGTACCCAAAGGTTCCATACTTGGCCCTTTGCTATTCAATATCTTTATTAATGACTTCCATAAAACCATTCCTAACATCAAAATTGTACAATATGCTGACTATTCCACTTTGATTTGCTGCGCCACTAACCTAGCAGAGCTGCAATCACTGACTCAAAATGCCTTCTCAACCACTGAAAACTGGATGCTCCAAAATCACCTCTCTCTTAATGCCAATAAAACTAAGATCCTTCTATTCTCTCCCTCAAAATCCTCCCCTCTTGATGAAAACTCTCTTCAAATTACCAGTCTTAATAACTCTTCTATTGAGATCGTACCCTCTGCCAAACGTCTTGGTGTCACAACTGACAATCAACTAAAATTTAACACTCATATTCAGCTAAACATCAAAAAAACTCACATAAAACTTGGCCTACTTTATAGAAACAAACACTTCCTCTCTCTTTCCTCCAGACTGACTCTTGCCTCTATCTGTCTCCTTCCCTCTCTTATGTATGGTACGCCTCTGCTCACTAATTTATCTTCCACACTTACCTCGAAACTGGAAGTATGCTACAACAAAATATCCAGATTTGCCACCAGTGCCAAATCCTCCTCTCATCATTGCATCTCCCTTCTCTCTATAAACTGGCTTGAACTCCCCAACCTACTAGACTTTCACCAATTAACCACAGCCCACAAATTATTGTTCCAACCCTCTAACTGCCCTGCACTATCCAATATACTACAACCATACCCCCCCCCCCCTCAGACCACTTAGATCTTCTCACCAAAACCTGATCACCATTCAAAAACCCAAGCGCCCAGCTGGTCAGCTTCTCTTATCCTTTACCCTAGCAAAAAAATTGAATGTTCTGCCCTCCTATCTAAGGACCTGTAACAACCATAATAACTTCAAATCTGAACTTCATTCCTACCTCTACCTAAACAGGAAATGCAACTGCACTCTTCCACCCATTCCTCTCAAACTCTCCTCCCCCTTCACTCCTGGCTAACCTTCTTACCTTCCTAACCTCAAGCAAATTCGTACTCGTAACTAAATAGCAAAATATAGCTATTATGCTATATTCTCATTTATCTCATGAACTAAATTGAAATTGTATTGATTGTTTATTTCTTGTTGAAGAAACCCACTGTCTGTATTTTAAACTATCTTTGAAAAATGTTTATGTTAATAAACTTTGTTCTGTGGAGCTTTTCTCCACGGGCCTCCACTGAAAACGGGCCCCCTAGCCCAGTGGACCTCCCCAGTAATCAAACTGGAATAAATAAATAAATAAATAAAATGCATACTGCCATAGCTTCTGTCACTATTAACTTTTCAGTGCCTGCATGTACCTTCCTAGTGGGTCTCACAAGCATTCATGCTTGCGCTGAGTATGGTTTGCATGTGCTTGCTTTTTACCAGACTCCTTTTTAGATACCCACATAGCATCCTTATAGTTTTTATTTATATTTCTTTTATTCACATGGGTTTTAACTTGCCCTCATTTTACTTACAGCTTTTATTTTATACATCTCCAGTTCTGCAGTCATTATTTTATAGTGAATACGTGAAAGTTCGTTTAACCCACAGGCAAGGTTTTATCAAGTGCCAAATCTGCTTCTCTTAATAGCCTGCCGCTGCCTTCATCTTTTCTAATACTACTCACAATTCTCTCTGATTAGTGAATAACTTAAGTGTCAACACTTATGGCCTTTCTTTCTTTCAACTCATTTATATAATCATCTATTGGCTCTAGAATCCTTTAATATGTAGTGAAAAATAAATGCCTTGCATTCTTTAGCTTACAGTATGCCTGATTTTTTTCTCTCAGTAGTGCCATCTTTTCAGTGTTAAACACCTTTCATACTTTCTTACCTAACACAGGGTAGAAAATGTGTATTGTGCTTTCCCTAGCGTCTCTGCAATTCCACTTGTAGTAACATAGAGTTCAAATGAATGAATACTGGGTTTCCAGTTTTCAAGCAAGTTACTATGCAGTTTCCAGGATGGCGGTAGTTGTAGTCAGGACATCCTGAGCCATAAAATTAAGAACTACAATAGTGGAGATTAGTGTTTCCAGAATGTTGTGACAAATGTGGAAAAACAAACTCATTACACATCACATAAAGATTTTAGAATTAAAAATTAATTTTGCATGTGGAAGGATTCTGAAAGGACTAATTTCAATGTTAATAATGTAAAAATGCAAAAATAAAATGTTTTCATTGATTTTAATATTGAAAATCAGAAAATGAATTAGGTTTCTGTTGTGTATAGCTGTGATACAGTAATGACAGATTTTCACAGGAAGAATCTGTAGATTCAAAAAATATTAAGAAGTTCCAAAAACTGATTTGTTGTGGCACAAATATAAAAACAGTGTTTGGTGACCAAATACCTTTATATGTGACACTGTATCCCTGTCTGACACTATGTAGTATGTGTTAAGTACACATGTGGTCAACATAAACAAATGAAGATATAATGGATGTGACATGATTTATTGAATTGCATTTAAACAGATGTCACATGGCACACTATTTTTTTTTACTGGTAATTCACATTTAAGGATACAGGTACAGTGGCATGACTATATAATACATATGCTCACATTTACTTAATTAATCCGTGCATAACTGAGGTCCTTGGAACAGCAGAACTGACAGTGCAAATGAGAATCAATATATACTAAGGCTAATGGTGCAGTAATGGAGAGTATTCCTCTTATTCAAAGGTGCAGTGACCTCGGACTTAGTACATAGAAGTAGCAAGGCCACAGGCACACAAACTCTGATGACAGGGGTACAGGGGAAAAGCACTCCCCTGTAAGAAATGCTTAAAAAGGCATAACAGAGAGTTTGGGACTTTGCTAATTCCTAACTTAAGCACTGATTACTTTTTTCTGGTCCAAGGACTTACAAATGCAGTTCTTGCACTTCCAGTTGGGAGACATGCAGCTACACCTCTTTTCTGCAGCAAGTGCAACTCCCCTTTGCCCAGATTTCCTTTTCTCTCTCCCCTACAACCAGTGATCAGTCTCTTCTCAAACTATCCTGTGCTCAAGAGAGTAACAACTAATCAGGTTCTACATTTCCACACCTATGGAGTTAGATACTATAGTCTGCACACAGTTAATACTGATAAGTATACTTTGCTGCATAAATTGCTGACTTGGATAGCAGATACATTTTCTCCTTTATTGACTTAACAATGTAACTTTTGTAAATAGCTCACAGCTTAAATATTGTCCAAAAGTGCAAACACAAATGTGCCTGTTGCTGACACCTGAAAATAAGCAGATGAGATCAGAGCTGTCAGCTTAGGTTTGTCTGTATTTTTTTTTTCTAACTATGGATATTAACATTACCATTTTCTTATTAAAGCACATTTGTGTTATTGTATTACGGTATGCTAGGTAGTTACTTATAACACCAAGCTTAACCATTAATGCTGTCTGATTGTGATGTATAATCATCAGTTTCCTTTTCTGAGCTAGCAATTCATTTCTTGCTAGAACATTTAATTCATTCTGGATGATGATTCTTCTTTATAACAATGCTTTCATGTTTGATTATGAAGAGCCTAAGTCTTTCAGAGTAGTGATTTAGAAGAGTATTTGTTTTAACTCTCACTGTTAAGCTCTGGTTTATTTGCCGGCCTTTTACTGAGCTAGACCTTTTCTGTCATGACCTTGAACACCTGTATAATTATTTTGCATTACTAGGCTATACTGTTCTAGGAAGATCAAGCTCTGTAACTTTAAATATATTTTCATTGTATATACTCCAGTGCTTCACATATCCAGCTTCTCAAATATTCTCTAAAATGTTTCCTTTTGCTTAAATAATGTGTCCATTGGTTCACCTAAGCACACATTTTCTCATTTAGTTGAGTTGATTTTAGCACAATATATGTATCAACAATAATAATTCATTTCCATAGTGCAACATTTATAATGTGGTATGAGAGTCTAAAACGTGTATTCTGTTTTGCTTTGCATAAGACTTTGAGTGCTGTGTACCTGCTGGTTTTGTTGTAAATGAAGAATTCTATTTTAGTACCTTAAATGAGTTATACTGTTAAAGAACGGCAATGTGATCATGTTATAACTCATTACAAGTAGATAAGCCATAGTGTTACAATTTGCAATAATTACAACTTGACTTTGGATTTTTCTTCCTCTTTCTCAAATTTCTCATGCATTGAAAGCTTTGTTCGATACCATGTTAAGGAACGTTATGTTGGACACCAGTTCTATTCTTTTTTCAAATTATTGCACCATTTATTGCATATATCCCTTAATTCTTTTTAAGCCTTTTTAAAATGTGTTACTTTTTCTGTGGAAAATGTCTCTAAGCAAGTCTTCAATTTCTGTTTGTTTCCCATTCTAGTTCTTCTGCTTGAGTTTCTACTTGTTTTGCTTTTTTAAGCTCCCGGTTATGAGTCATAAACTTTCAAGCATCGTCTAACCCACAGACTATTCTTTCTCCTTTGCATGTCTATTCTAATGCTTTAAAGAAACATTTCATATCCTGTCATTTTCTTTAAATAAGTTATGCTCCCCTGTGGCTCTGTAATTACAACTGTGTCTGATTTCTTTCCCTTTCGGTGGTGATAGATTACAAATTCTTGAAGCTGATGCCTATTTTTTTTCTTTGCTTTTAGTATATTGTTTTATTATATTTATGTATTAACTGTGCTAGCAAATGTTTTGCAATGACTTGTTTAAAATATGCATCTGTGCTATTTTATTGACTTCACTTTGTCTTTAATAATTTAGTCTTACAATTTTCATTTTACCATGATTGCCCTAAGTAGAAATGAAAAGTAAGAAATCACAGCTCTCTTCCTCACTCTACTCCTCTCTTTCTCTTTCTGTGTCTCATTTCTTTCTTAGAGCGTTTCACAACCTGGTCTTATCTTCCTTCTCTAGCTCACCTATTAGTGTATGTATAGCTACTGCGGATCCATGATTTATATATTTGCTACAGTCTGTCATACAGCAACACACTTTGATCTTTGTTCTTTAACGTTTCTACATAAACGTCTACCATCATACCTCTCAATCGACAACAGTTAGCATAAGTTCAAACGCCAATGGATAGTACAGTCAGCCAAAAATCTGGATATTTGACTATTTGACTAACATTAAATATAAATACAAATTAGCACACAACTCTTCCCACTTCCAGTAGGAATGTGGGATACTTTTCAGAGATGCATCTTTAAAATGCAGAGTGACAAAAATGGTGGAAATATATAAGCACATTATAGAAGAGACAATGTAAAATCCGTAGACATTGACACCGTTGTTCCTTTGCACAAAGGTGTTGCTTCCACTGACCCCGGGAACTATAGACCTATTAGGCTGACTAACCTTATCTGCAAGGCCATGGAGAGAATCATCATAGACCTTATCAACAAAGATATTGGTAACCTCCAAACATTTGACCCTACTCAGTTTGGATTTGTCAGTGGTAGGTCATGCCTGCTAAACCTGGTGGATTTCTTTGAGACAGTCACCAAGGCCCTTGATGAGGGGAAATCTGTGCACACAGCCTACCTAGACTTAACCAAGGCTTTTGACACTATCCCCCACTCAGACATTATTGATAAACTCACCCAGCTAGGTATCAACCCCTATATCATTAGACGGGTCACTAACTGGCTCACTGATAGAACCCATATAGTCAAAACAGAGGAATACACCTCCAACACCAGACCTGTAACCAGTGGTGTTCCATAGGAATCAGTCCTGGGACCACTACTATTTGGAATCTATTTCTCAAAAGTGCAAGCTAAAACTAAAGGTCTGTGGCTGACAAAGTTTGCCGATGATTACAAACTGGGAGTGGTCATAGAATCTCCAAGCAATGTCAACATCCTACAAGAGGGTCTTACACAAACAAATGACTGGTGCCAAAAGTCATGGCCTTAACCTCAGTGTAAAAAAATGTATTATCATCCCTTTCAGTAAGAGTGATGTTCCTGCTAACTACCACATCAATAACAACACTCTAAGTAGCCACTCAGTGATGAGAGACCTTGGCACACAAGTTAACAGCAACCTTACTTTTGATCACCATGTCTCCACAGTGTTAAGAAGGGCATTCTATATTTGCTCATCTCATAAGTAAGGGCATTGCCTCCAGAAAAAAAAGAAGTTATAACCTCCCTATACTCTCCCTCATTAGGCCAATAACTGAGTACAATGCCCCTTTTGGTATGCATCTTTCCAAGCACCTGCAGCAACTGGAGAGACCACAAAGGTTCCTCACAAGGAAAGTTCAAGGTCTTCAGTATCTGTCCTATATGGATCATCTGAAATCACTGTCACTTTATTCTGTTTCATACAGACTGCTCAGAGGTGATCTCTGCCTTGCATATAAGGCAATCTTTGACCCTGCTTTATTGGAAATGCTGCATAACCGTAAGTCAAATAGTACACAGGTTACTTGTTTTAATGGCCTTAACCTGGTATGTGACATTAATAGAACCTACTGTAGGGCCAGAATTGTCTTCCATAAGTTACCACACCTTTGAAACAGACTTTCCTTCATGTCAAGCAGAGCAGCTCACTGGCCCTCTTCAAAAGTAATCTGGACAATTGGATGGGTAACCGTAAATTCACCCAGGGTTTCCATCTATGTCCCTCTTGGACAAGGGTGATAGATGCTGATCGTGGAAATAAGGGTAAAACTTGCCTAGGCTTGTAAGAGCCCTAGGGTCATTAGCCTAGTAACTCCCATGATCCTATGATCCTATGAATTGCATTCCAAAATTCTACTACACAAGGTCATTTACTTTTGCTTCTGAAAAAGGGGAATATAAGGTATGTGTCTTTTTTCTTTAAATTATTGTTGCCACTAGTATGCTGGTCATGCAGTATGGCATTCTGTGTAATACATGCACATCTTCAGAAATAATGCGTGATGAGGAGGACTGACAAAATTGTATCAATGGGTAAATCAAGCCTGAAAATAGGAACATACCTCGAAAAATAAGTACATCATGTGCAGAAGTAAATCAGACCTGAAAATAGGAGTGCTATTTCAATATGGGGTAGTTCAGAGGTCTTCATCACATCATTCTTAGATTTTATATTTATTTTTATTTTTGCTATATGATTACAACTCCCATTGTCCTATTTTCACTGAATAATTTAAGAGAGGTAGTTGCCTAGCAATGCATGCACAAGATTCATACATTCTCATTTCTAAGTAATTCCCATCCTGCTGCCTATCGATTCTGCAGTACTTTATAGTAGTTTTGAAGGCCTTTTCTGCCCACAATCTGTTGACTATATCTCCTCATGAGGGATTATCAGCTGAACAGCCAGGGTTTTATTTTGAACATGTGGAACTCTTGCAAGGATGGGCTCATTCATGTGAGCTGCCAAGTAGGTTATGCACTGCAAGGTTTGGCTCAGACACATGCATATCCTTACATGCATGTACCACAAGGTAGGACCTAGACATGTGGATCCTTACACATGCTTGTATCACAAGGTTGGGCATAGATACGTAAATGCCTTTCCACAAGCATGTACTCCCTAACCTGTAGCATATACATTGTCGATCCTTTATCCTGCAGTGTTGTCATGTTCAACCTGCACTAGGTATCATTCTTCCACTGGACCAAGCTGCTATTTGCCCCAGGATGAATAAGCTCGCCCCCATCTCTCTCTCCACTCCTTCCTTAATGGCACCCCCAGCACCCAAGCTGCTGGTCAGATTTGAGTTGTCTGGAGCACAGGCAGGGCTTTATCCACATGGACAATGCTAATGGTCCTTGAATGATACACTAATTGCATTTTGTCTCTTACACCAGGAGTTCCAGATATGAGCTGAATATGGATCAGTGCAGATAAGAAGTAGGAAACTATCAGTGCTGGGACTACAATTGTCCCCTATTGCCTTGCACCTTGACATGTATTATTATTATTAGTATTATTATTATTATTATCATCATTTAATTTCCTTTTTATTTGCTAACTGGGTAACTGATTTAGTCTGTCTTGGACTGTTTTCATCTATAACCCAGGGTACAAAAGCAAGGGTAAGTGCAATATACATGGTGCCATGCTACATTGCAAAAATCAGAAGGAGACACGTTAAATACATGGTGCCATGCTAAACTGTGAAAATCAGATGGAGACACATGTTAAACACATGGTGCCATGCTAAAATGTGAAAATCAGATGGAGACACATGTTAAACACATGGTGCCATGCTAAAATGTGAAAATCAGATGGAGACACATGTTAAACACATGGTGCCATGCTAAAATGTGAAAATCAGATGGAGACACATGTTAAACACATGGTGCCATGCTAAAATGTGAAAATCAGATGGAGACACATGTTAAACACATGGTGCCATGCTAAACTGTGAAAATCAGATGGAGACACATGTTAAACACATGGTGCCATGCTAAAATGTGAAAATCAGATGGAGACACATGTTAAACACATGGTGCCATGCTAAAATGTGAAAAATAGGATGGAGACACATGTTAAACACATGGTGCCATGCTAAAATGTGAAAAATAGGATGGAGACATGTTAAATATCAAATCACTCATTGTGGATCTGGGAGAATGTGAAGTGGCTTGGGAAATTTTGAGTATCGAGGAGAAGAGGATCGAGGTGATAGGAAGTGAAGGTATCACTTCAAATGTTGACAAATATGTTAGATGAATGAAGAATACCCATTTAGTAGAGGCTAAATGACAAGCAACCTCAATATGCAATATCTGTTGTATGGCGAAACAGCTATAGACTACTGTTGCCATGCCTGGCAAGTATAGTTAAGCTGAGGGGGCATTCACTGACCTACATATGGCTTTTACAGTCTCTTTCATTTGCAGGCTATGAAATTTGAAGTTTTGCAATGTGGATGCCTCTCACTCTACAATAGCAAGTAAGTTAGTGATCCCAGTATATATGGGCAGTTTAGAGTACCCACTTAATTAGTCTATTTTGGAAGGTTTGCTATAATACATGTAAGTTGGACTTATGAGAATTGGTAAGGGGTTAGAGACCTGAAGGAGCAAACTATTCATTTTTTTAGACTGTCAGCACAGAGGGTTAAGGTTATGAGCTGTTACTAATCTGCCTCCTGCAGTCCATGGTTTGAGCCACTCAACCTCTACTTGCCTAGAGTGTGATTGTGAGTTAACAACTTAACCAGAAAGTTCTGTAAGGCAATTGAGAAATTGCTAGACTCCTTGAAAATGTGCCCATGAACCTAAGGAGTTCCCAAGGAATAGCCAGGAGCAGAACATGCAAACTCCACAAAGACAGTGTCCAGAAGTCAGGACTGAACCCTCAGACCCTTGAGGTTTGACACAGAGATTTTAACCACTGAGCTGTCCATTGTAATAGTGGATATAAAGTAGCATCACTGTTCATATTGCCTCTCATACCTTTGGCAAGCAGAAAAATCCTTATAGCTCCACAAGTAATGCAATGCTAAAGCCTCACACACTCCTCAGCCCATTCAATCAAAATTCTGATCAGCTACATGCACACACACACACACACACACACACACACATACACACACACACACACACACACACACACACACACACACACACACACACACACACACTCGCATCATGGTCATGATCAAAGGGTAGCTCCCATGGCAAATTACTGTTGGACATATCTTTTTGAAAATAATTTCATTAACTTTCCTTAAGCATATTACTCTTTATGCTTGTTGCATTTTGCTGTACAATAGTATCTGCATTTATAATATTTTACCATGAACATCTGAAATGTAACAGATCTCACAAGAGAACTGTCAGTTTGACACGTGCCAATAACAGTTTGAATAATATTGCATTTCACAAGCATTGTGTGTTTTGTAGTATTAAGTAACAAATAACTTTACTTACAATGAAAATTAACTTTCTGGTAGACTTGGTGACATGGCTTATCCCCTCAGATCATGCTGGATATGCTATATATGCAAACACGAAAATATAATAAATGTCTCTGCATGTTGCAAACCATACCAAAAAAGCTCAACATTCCTTAGAACAGAAAGCAGATATATTATAATGAAACCTGACTTCAGACATTTGAATATTTCCCCAAGGTTCAAAACCTAAACTCTAGCCGCCTCAGTTATATGAAGTTCAGTGATAATCCCAGTTTATTTGAAGAAAAACACATTTTATTATAGGATTTGCAGTCATGGTGTCTTCCCATTCAGCTCAAATTATTATTTCTAAGTTATTTATGTTGCCCTTTACAATTTATATTGCTTTTTACATGGGGTGCTGCTCTCCTTGGTCAACATGCTGACTCCTGTTATTTCTCCTCACTTCCTTCCAAGCTTTGTTTCACAGCCATTCATTTGTGCAGATGCTGATCAGTGACTTAAGTGATGAGAGTGAGCACACATCCAGGACCAAGATTTCATGTCACACAACTAACTGCATGAAAGGCCATTCCAATTACCACGGCCAATATCAGTCATTTTTGCTTGTTTTCCATTTCCTTGATGTACATAATAAATACTAGCTTAGTCTAAAAGATTTCATTAAAACATTTGCGTTTATAGCTGTCAGCAGTCGAAGTGTAACTGATATTTACACCTCAGTTGCTGTGAGTGCTGGCGATGATTTGTCATGCACATGACATCACAAATAAAAAAGTGACATTTAAACATCAGTCACAGTTGCACATAAATAAGTCACTGAAAGTTATTATTCATACAACCATATATTCAGTACTTTACTAGAAGAATGCTCAAGGACAGGCTTGACAGTGGGGGGGACAGGAGCTTGGACTGCATGACAGTAGCTTTGCTTTGTGAAACACGTATCCACCAGCTCACTCTGAGATACTTTCAACTCTTTTGCACTTGAAGACTGTTGCTTGGGAACAGACATTACCTTTCAGGCCCTGCTACTGAAAAAGAATATATCTTCTGAGATTTGCAAATGGGTTTCAGTCAAAGCATTTGCCAGATGACATGAATTATAACTAATTATGATAATCCATGCAGAAAATATATTAATACAAAAAAGGCATGATGTCTAAAAGATGAACGCATCTCTGCAGCATAAGTAAACCAGATTGCATATAATTATTTTTGAAGATATAGTGGCTCTAAAGAACATTTGAAACTCAACAACCCAGCTACACAGGAAATAGTTTACTTATTATAGTACAATGGTTGTGGAACATTTACAACATGAGGATACTTCAGTGGATAAATACAACTATACAGATATACTAGACCTACTATAATGATAAAGAACAAATCTGATTACAGAAAGACAAAATAAACATAATGTAGACTTCATGACATATGTTAATGTACATATTGTATACGTGAGTAGGACATACAGTATATTTATTTCTAGCACAGACTAAAGATTCAACTGTGATAAGAGCTAAAAAATAAATAAATAAATAAATAATAAAAAAAAAACTTACAAAAGCAATAAGTGCATTGCTCCCCCCAACACACACACAACCAGTGACGGATGAGTAAATTAAAGTAAAGTAGTGCCTCTTTTCTTGTTCTCAACAGACATGTGTCTGAACCATCGCTAGCCGGGTGGCTAAGGCACTCCCAGTCCAGGCTGCATGCTGTCTTTCTTCCATGTCTTTGTCACCCTCAGTTAAAAGTCTATCAGATTCTACACAGAGTTAAGCAGTGTATCTTATCCCTCTGGAAAATGTAACTTTAGCAGCTGTTAAGCTGATACTATGAGATTTTATTTATTTACTTCTTGTCTGTGTACTTATTTGCAGTGGTTAACCAGGTATGTTATCTAACCAGCAAAGTTCTGCTTTTAACCATGACCTGAGAGAAAGAAATATAAAATCAGAAACACTTGAGTACAGCATAATAATAGTAATAATAATCATAATGTTGTGTCTTTTGGCTTTTCCCGGTTAGGGGTCGCCACAGCGGAACTCCGGTCCGCTAATGATTGGTAGTTGATTTTTACATGCCAAGTTACCAGCCCTGATGCACAACCTTCAACAAAGGTACGCCCATTCATGCATGTCTTCACGCAGAAGACGCTCTAGCTGAGAATCGAACCGGACAGCATCTTACTGTGAGGTGACAACGCTACCGCAGCACCACCACCGCAACATAATAATAATAATAATAATAATATACAATGTGCATCTCAATTAAAGTGAAAACTGTACAGTGTTGTGTGCATTATTATTGTTGCCGATACAGATATTTCTTGTGACTCTAATGGTGCTGGTGGCAATGTTGTTATAAACAAAGCTAAATACCAAAAGGTAATGTTAACGCGACTTGAGGTATATGTCCCTGGATTATATGAAAAGAGACATGACAGAGCTCGGTGAATATGTGTCCCAGGCAGGTATGTCCCTAGCCTTAAGCAGAATTCTACCATCACCCAGAATGATGTCTCACTACAAACAGAAAATGATTGACTTTAACAATTGGCTTAGTTTCTGGTGTCATTCCAGGGGGATCCAGTACCTGACAGCCTGAGAAGATATGATCAACAGACCACAAGGCTTTGCTAGAGATGGCCTGCACCTGTCTCACTTGGGCTTCAGGCTTCTGGCAAAGGCCTTACCTCCCCCATAGTGCCTTTTTTAAGAAATGTCATGAGGTCAATACTACCAACATAAAAATCTCAACAAACCACAAATTAAAGGTCATAGTGCTAAACGCTAGGTGTCTAAACATGAAACTGCACTCATTGCAAGCATCCTTAACCCTGGAAGATCCTGACATTTGTGCAGTCACAGAAACCTGTTTCAAAGCTTCAGACAGCACCCCAGCCTTACCTGGTTACTCATCCTATCACACATTCAGACCCCCAAACTGTGAACAGCAAAGCAAAAGGAGCTGGAGTTTCAGTATATATTAAAGACACACACACCTCCAGGCTCGTCAAACAGTATGATGCATAGGAGACACTCCAGGTGCCGTTAACCACTGACAAGACCCCTATTCAAATTATAGCTAGCTACAGGCCCCCAAATCTGACTCAAGATGCCCACTTCGCCTATCTGGAACTCTTCAAATCTATCAAGATTCAACCCTTTACCCTGATCCTGGGTGACTTTAATTACCCAACCATAGATTGGAAAAACTACTAATTCCAGAGCACAAATGCCCAGAGATTCCTCGATTTTATCAATGCAAATGCCTTGGAACAGCTAGTCAATACCTCCACAAGAGGTGATAATATCTTGGACTTGGTATTAACCAACATGAGTAACCACTGCAGCACCCCTACAGTATCATCCGCCCCGGTAAGATCCGGCCATAAAGCGGTCACTTTTGAAATCACCATCTCCCCCAACCCCCCCCCCCCCCTAGTGAGGGTCAAATATAAAAACTTCTCCAAAGTTGATTACAGCCTGCTGAGGGATGATATAAACACCTTCACAGCCCCCTCCCCCACTGTAGGAACTGGCACCAATGTCCAAATCTACACCAAAGTACTATACGAGTATTTCTATAGATGCATTGAATCAGGAATACCCGACAGGACAAAATCATCCTCTGCAAGGAAGAGTAAACCTGTCTGGTGGACATCTGCAATAAACAAACTATATAACAAAAAGAAAAAAATTATTGTCCAGGACCAAGAAGGAGCAGGTGCCCAATCGGAAGTAATTTCTCCTTACCCTGAACAAAAAAATAAGAGCACAAGTTAAATCCTCTAAAGCCAACTTTGAGTCCAACTTGGCCACATCTACTAGAGAAAATCATAAGGCCTTCTTCACATATGTCCGAAATCTCAAAGGAAGCACCCAGATCTGTTCATAACTGGTGGTCAAGGACACCACATACACAACTGCTATAGATATAGACAATCTACTGTCTGACAGATTCAGTGAAAACTTATCTCGTTCGTCCCCCCCATCAGTAAACCAGGACATCCCCAGTACCTGACCCCCACCCCTTATCTCTAGGGAACAGGTCATCACTGCCCTCTCAAAGCCAAAAAATACAGCCTTCATGGGACCCAATAACATCCCTGGCTGCATCCTTCATGAACTCAGGCATGAACTTGCAGCACCATTAGGCAGCCTATTCAACCAAAGCCTGAGTACCAGCTTTGTCCCAGCCAAGTGGAGGACAGCTACTGTCATCCCTTTACACAAAAGTGGAGCATCCACCAATCTGGGAAATTATAGACCCATCAGCCTAACTAGCCTGATCTGCAAGGCCATGGAATGGATTTTCATGGACCTCATTAACAGGGACATTGGCAACCTCCAAACGCTTGCCCCCACACAGTTTGGCTTTGTCAAGGGGAGGTCATGTCTGTAGAATATGGTTGATTTCTTTGAGACAGTCACCAAAGCTATGGACAAGGGGAAGACAGTGCACACCACCTACCTTGACCTGGCCAAAGCCTTCGACACTATTCCCCACTGAGGCGTAGTAGATAAACTCTCTCAACTAGGCATCAATCCATATGTTACCAGATGGGTAGTAAACTGGCTCACTGATAGAACCCACCTAATCAAAATAGGGGAAGCCACCTCAAGCAGTCAACCATAACAAGCGGTGTACCCCAGGGATTGGTCTTGGGGCCTCTGTTATTCAGGATATACTTTTCTGAGGTACAGGCAAAAACCAGTGGACTATGGCTGACCAAGTTTGCAGATGACTGCAAGCTGGGTGCAGTCATCAATTCCCCAAGTGATGTGGACATCCTCCAAGAGGGTCTCACCCAAACAAATGACTGGGGCCAGAAACATGGCCTCAAGCTGAATGCCAAAAAATGCATCATCATCCCCTTTGGAGAGAATGACATCCCCACATATTATCACATTAATAACAATGTCCTAAATATACAATCAGTATTGAGGGATTTGGGCACCCAGGTTGATAGCAACCTGACTTTTGACCACCATGTTGCATCTGTTGTATGGAAAGCTTTCTACATGGCCCACCTCATAAGTAAGGGTATCTCATCCAGGGACAAAGAGGTCATAACATCGCTGTATTCTTCCATTATAATGCCAATTATTGAGTACAACGCCCCCTTCGACATGTACCTCGCAAAGCACATGCATCAGCTGGAAAGACCACAGAGGTTCTTCACCAGGAGAATCCAAGGTGTCAAACACCTACCCTACACAGATAGGCTAAAAGCCCTATCCCTCTACTCAGTTTCATACAGACTCCTCAGGAGTGACCTCTGCTTGGCATATAAAGCAATCACAGACCCCACCTTGATGGGACTGCTGCATATCCGTAAGTCAAGCTCCACTCGAGCAACCCATATGCGTGACCTCAACCTGATCTGTGATATCAATAGGACTTCTTGGCGGGACAGATTTGTGTACCAGAGACTCCCCCATCTGTGGAAAAGACTCCCTCTCCACATCAAGCAGAGTACCTCATTATCCCTTTTTAAGCGCAACATGGATAACTGGATGGGAAACAGAAAATATACCCCCTGGGATTCCACCTGTGTCCCTGATGGACAGGGGCTTTGGGTGCTGACTTGTCTAAGCATGGGCTAAACTCTTGGCTAGGCTTATAAGCGCCAATAACCTAGTAACCTCCTATGATCCTATGATCCTCTAGTTCAGTAGTTAATAACAACAAAAGGTTGTGGAGCAAAACTGAAACTGGACTATGAAACAGTCTTCACTAATGGATAGAAAAGCAAAAAAGAAATGTGCAAAAGCACTTTGAGAAGGGCAACGGTGTGCAGTCAACCATTTGTATACTTGAGTAACATTCATGTCAGCTCGAATACCCTAAAAAAGCTCTCACTTAAATAGCACTAATCAGATCTCAATAATAGCAGATTCCATGTCAACTGGGTTGAAAGATATTCTTCTTAGAATACAGTGTGACACAGTTACACCTGTCTGAAGGGCTGCAAAATGATAGCTGTCGGGGTAGCAATCAAGCTATTAGCTTGCAAACCTATAAGGTACAACACTGTTATTGTGGTGGAAAGGAATAATGATATAGACAAAACTAACAGAAAGACTTTCATAAGTGAGGTTAGAAATATTTCTTTAGTTAAGGAATTTGAGTTCAAGTTGGTCTTCTCTTGACAGCTCCCTGCTTCTTTTGCCAAACTCAGTTAAAACTTTGGGCAAGAATGATAAGCATTATATAAAATAATCATTTGTTAACTCTTTAAAGGTTGTCACCTTATGGGAAGATCTTGTAATAAAAAGGGGTTGCATTCTTTTAAAGGGATAACCTTCATTTGAATCACGTGGGAAACAGGTTTGCTGGTAGCATGATTGCAAAACTGGTTAGGTCGTTTTAGGCCCAGCATGGGGAGATGTCAAAGCCATAAACTAGCAGTTTAAAGTGTTTTTAGAGTCAAGGGGACTGAATAATAAAATAGTGGAGTTGGAGGCAAGAGTGGCTGGAAAAAAACTATGGCATTCAACTCATTACTGAAAACTGGCTTAGTAAGAAAAAATAAACCCCTATTCTACCAGGATTTAGAGGGCATCATGCATACTGAATGAATAAGAAAGGAGGGAGAGTAGCTATTATGTCTCCTTAAAATTCACATCTGTAACTTCTCTAAGGAGAATTTGTGTTGTTAGTTGCAAGGTTAATTCTTATGAAAGAAAAATGGAATGTTTTTCTTTTCCATAGGCCTTCTAATTTAAAATTAGACCAAAGCACACAATTTGGCCAGTATCTACATAGCTGTCTCTACAATAGTTATGATTTGACTGCAAGGTATATTAATAAACTAGGAGTTGACTGGAGTATGCCTTTCTCCAAGACAAATTTAATTTACAGTATCATAGATGACAATTTCCCTTTTAATTATGCGCAAGCAGTAAAAGACGATACAAGAAATGGCAAGATCTTTTATGTAATTTGGTTCAATAACAAGATCAAATTTGTTAATTCTTCCACAAAATCAGAACTAAGGAGCTTGGATCACTTCTGTGTATCCTATGAGGCTTGTCATTCAAGGAGAAAGAAGTTATATAGTGTGGGGGAGGGTATTCACTAGCAAATTCTGTCACTCCAACTTTATTGCTCTAAATCATGATTTAAAAATATGTGAATGGGATGATGTTGTGGAAGCTGAGGGATCCTTTGTGGCACATTAACACTTAACAGAGAGGTTTGTTCCCCTCGCTAGTGTAAGCATCAATAAGAAAATCTCCTCCATGGTTATCCCAAGCTATTTCATATAAAAGAAATAAAAAGAAAACGCTTTGGAGGAAATATAAGTAAACATCAGGTATAAAACAAAATTTGTTCCACTGCTGCTTAAAGCACATATATCAAACTGGTTAAAACCATCACGAGTTAATGAGGTTACGTTAACAGGTAACTCTAATAGCAATAGCAAGGCATTGTTTAAACTGCTGTAATCCTTTGGGAAAGATGCTGTTTCTAGGATTAATATGTAAGATGAAGATTGCCTTATTTTTTAAGATTTTTGCAAACAGTTGTTCTGACAATCTATCAGGTACCAGTACCACAATGCCCTTGGGTGATGACACCTCAGGAGAAGTGAACATAATCACCAAAGCATTAAGGTCTATTAAGCTGCATTTTCCAGCTGATACTGATGGTCTGAATGTTTTCCTGAGGGGCACATGCTGCATGTTTGACTGACATGTTTCAATAACCCTGGTGGAAAATTACATCCCCAACATTTGGAAAGAAGCAACTGTGGTACACATAACTTAGTGCCAGTGTTGCCCAGGTGTTGAGAACTATAGGCCCATCAGTCTAACCTGCATTTTGGGAAAATAATTAACCAGGTAGACAAGGCACACAGTCATTTTCCAGGCACAACCTGATAGCAATGTCTGGTTTAGTAAGTTGCTCAAAGTTATAGAGCAGGCAAATGAGAACTGAAGGAATCAAACCTTGTACCACAGGATATACAGCTTACAGCCTTAACCATCTGCACCATCTGCTAAACATGCTTTAAGCAGTGTATTTGCTACCTATTTCAACATGTATTGTACTGAGGGTTAGAGATCTTTCAACATTTTTAGCAGGGTGTTCTTGCTTAACAAATTTGATTAGTTCTTACCAAAATGTGACAACTGCATTAGACCTAGGTCTTGCAGTCAATGTGGTATACTTGGACTTTGCCAAGGCTTCCATCACTGTGCCCTATAATGCTATACTGCGAAAAATGTAGCAAATTAAAACACCCTCTGATATTACAAGATGGCTGCACAACTGGCAGAAAGTAATGAAATACATTTCAAAGGCTAACAGCTGTTTCTCCAAGTATAAAACCATTGGTGTCGGTGTCCTTCAGGAGGCTGTGGTGGGCTCTGTACTGTTTAGTTTAGTCATGTCTGAGTTTCCAAATCAATCAAATTTACTGATAACACCAAAAATTGGGGTAATTTTAATTAACATCCATAACCAGTGCATACTCAAAGGATATCTAGATAACCTTTTACAGTGGAAGAATCTAAAGGTATTTAATTTATGTGTTAAGAAGTATATGGTAATGCATTTCAGTAATAACAATAATATTCATATACTTTGAACAATATGGGGTGACCACGGTGGTGCAGTGGTTAGCGTTGCCTCCTCACAGTAAGAGGTTGTCCAGTTCGATCCTCGCCTAGGGTGCCTTCTGTGTGGAGTCTGCATGTCCTCCCTGTGGTCACGTGGGTTTCCTCCGGGTGCTCTGGTTTCATCCCAAAGACATGCTGTATTGGATTGGACACTCTAAATTGGCCCTAGGTGTGAGTGGTGTGTGCCTTCTGTGGAAGGTTGGGTGCTGGACTAGCAACTCGACACTGTAAAATTCCACTGCCAGTCATGCGCAGACAGGTGATCCACTGTGGCAACCCTTAACCGGGAAAAGAAGAAGATACTTTGAACAATCTCATTTTGACATCAGCTTCTGCATGAGGGACCTGAGGGTTATGGTCAAGACAGGACTAAAATGTAATGACTATCTAAAAGGGAGTGATAAAGAGATGTTATGGTGTAATTAGGGACATCCTGCAGTGTATAGCTGGCAGAGATTAGAGAGTTTATCTCTTGGCAAACTGCTGTTAGAACTACTATAAGATATTGCGGATCATTTACTCTTTTAATCTATCTCAGCTGAATAAACTGGAACATGTGCAAAACAAATTTATAAAACAGATCACATTGGTAACTCACCTTGCATATAGGGATGTCTGGAAATGTTATCATCGTTCTCCATATGAAATAGGTTACCGAGAGGCTAATCAACTCTCATATTTAGCTGCAATATTGGCTATCACCTTCTCCAAACATAACACTATAACTAGGAAAAACTATCTGCAAAGTTACCACAATAAAGAACTTCCACTTCAAGTCCATTTTTTTCATCACTGCTCAGGCAGATTATGGAATCTTTTAGCATTACACGTAGGAAATGTGAGTCTGCGACTCTGTAAGAAACATCTAGATAAGTGGTTATTCAACACGGTTTCTGACGCTCATTTATCTCTTGGCAAACTCTTAAACACCTTAATGAGCCCTGAGTTTGAAAATCACAACATCAAACACTGAACATAATATTTACTCCAAAAGGAATAACTTATTTTGTGGAAATTATGTAATTTAAAAAACTTTCAAAATATCTGTGAAGTAAATACATAATACAGATACCATTCTGTAGTATTAAGCTGTCAATAATTTGTTGACATCAAGTTATACTTAATGCAATAACTATGATCAAGAAATGGTGATATAAAACAGTAAACTTTAAATGTGTATGCTGCTACCTTTAGTGCAGCCAAAATGTGACTGTCTTTGTGATACTGTATGAAACTCAAACAGAATGATATTTAGGTTTCAGGGGATTGTGCATAATGTAACATGGGTTTCCAAGTTTGCTGGAACAAGTTTTGGTACAATAAATCCATTTGGCTTTGCTCAGGTAAAGCTCAGACTGTGGTCTAAGCACTGAGTTTTATGGTACATACCGAAGGTGGTCAGTGTTCAAAGTTTAGGAGTTTGCATATTACACTATAGACATAATATGTGGTGTGTTCTTTAATCTGACATTGGCTAATTTTACTAACAGCCAGTGATGCTCTTTTTTGGGTGAGTTTAGTATTGATCCATTGACCTTTTTCAGTTGCAGAATAGACAGAATCAGAGACAAGTGAGGATGGTTTCAGTGCAGTGGACAGAGGAGAACAGCTGATCAGTTTTACCAGTTTTACATTTAGAATCTCTTCTTTCTTTTCAGAAAAGCAGAGTGGTGCAAGGTTACAGCTTTCTCTACCCTCATTTGCTCTTACGTAGCTACATGGAAGGGCTCACTCCCTTAGTCAGAAGTCAGTATTCATGCAAATTTGTCTAAAACTGTCACACCAGAAAGGACATTCACCCACCCCACTTATCCTCAGCAAGTTGTCCAGCAGCCTAATTCTGTCTCTCACCTTAGGCTGCTGGCACCAAAGACAGGAACACTACTGCCAGAAGATACTCTTGATAAACTTATTTTTGGGGCAGAGGATTTCCTACAGATATAGTACTGCTCGTTTTGAATATCTGGTTGCTTTTGGGACTATCGTTATGAGCACTTAGTTTATTCATGTAGTATTGCACCAATCTGAAATACCTTGTTGCTGACAAACTTACAAATGCCCCCAAAAATTTTCTAGTCTCATGCTATCACTGCATTTACTTGATTTTAAACTGAAACAGTTTTTTTGCTGAGCATCACTATAAATAAATAGAAATGAAACATGAAAAAAGAAATACTGACATTATAACTATTTTGCTTCTGTTCTTCCAACTTTTTTGTAGAAATGGACTTATACTTACTTATTAGGTGAATCATTCACTACGACTACAGTTGTGTTCATTACAACTTTGTAATATCCCAAATGGATGTAAAAGTAGGTAAAAAGCATTCACTCACACAGTTGGGCTATATTAGACTTAAACACTAGAGACTTTTTTAGAGATTTGATTTCTGGCTAGAATTATTTCCGAAAAACATACCACTGAATTATTCATATTTGCTTTATCCACTGCCATAAGGCACTAGCATGAAAGAAGTAATACAATGAGCAGAATATGAGCGATATAATGCTTTACGGGAGCTTAGTATCTGATAAAAGTGCTAAGCTGAAAATTGAACTGAAATGAACTATTTTTTTTTGTATGTGTGTGCAGTCATACTGTAAACACATGGTCTCATGGCAAAACTCAAATTTCATTCATCAACAGTCCATGGTATTCTAACATTTTTGTGGGTTCACTTTATTGCACTGAAGATTTTAATGTTAAACATATGGAGAACATAATGTGACACTTTCACCACAGTGCACACATCCGGGCTGGTAGCTTACTGACATCTGCATAAAACAGACATAAGAAAATTAAACAAAGCTCTGTCCTTCTTCTGCAGTCTGAATTTATTCGAAATACAAAGTCTGTGCATGTGAATATATAACTGTGTGTGTGTGTGTGTGTGTGTGTGTGTGTGTGTGTGTGTGTGTGTGTGTGTGTATGTATGTGTGTGTGTTAGACTTATTAGTGTGAGTCACCAAAGTTGTAAAGTTGTTTCATAATGCAAGCTTTGTGCTGAACATTTCTTTATTTCAGATATCTATTTCAGGGAGACAGTAACAAATGACAATTAAATCAATGAAAGCAGGGCAACATGCAGGATTTGTAGCCATAAAAATGTAAAAGCACTTACCTAAAACCTAAAATTCAAATAAATGATCAGCATGAGGAAAACTCAAGAATAAATACAAGTGCACAACAGTTACATATTATGAAATATGAAAATGTGATTACAGTAAATATCCACTTAAAACAAGTCAATACTAAGTTTATATTGACTTGTGAAGTTAGTAAGTACTTATCTGTATCTTCTCTTGCTCCTTCCTTCCTTCTAGATGCCTTCTCAAAGACTATTAGAAATGTTTTCAAGTATTATAATACAGTCGTTAATCATAAAAGCGAGGTTTTATATATATATATATATATATATATATATATATATATATATATATATATATTTTTTTTTTTTTTTCAAGCTTTTGTTAGTATTGTTTTTTGGGGGTGCGGGAAAGGCTGTGCTTAGTTTTAATTTTAAATTTGGATACCATCGGTAAATAACAAAGACTTTTCTTTCTTTTGTATTGTGTTTTTACCCTATAGTATTACTTCAAGGAGTTTTTTCTTAAATTGTTCTAAATGTACTTAAATCTATTGGGGAGATGGTTTACTATGCAAATACCCAAGAAGCTATAGCATTTACTGAAAATATCATTGGCTGACATTATGGGCATTTAGGGTTTGATCTCAGTTAGTGTTGGTGAGGACATCATTAATTTTGGAGTAACCACTTCTAGAAAATGCAACACATGTGAATGTACTGAACACACAATTAGCTATTGTTTTGAAGGAATATACAACAACTCTATTGAGATATGATTTGATAAGGCCATGTATTATGGTACAGGCTGGGCAGATTAATGGTATGTTGATCAA
Organism: Protopterus annectens; assembly: GCF_019279795.1. NCBI lineage: Eukaryota > Metazoa > Chordata > Ceratodontiformes > Protopteridae > Protopterus > Protopterus annectens. The sequence continues at coordinate 793,855,700 of NC_056746.1, forward strand.
AATAGCATTCAAAATGTTTTTTCACTACTGGGGTTTACACCAAATGTCCCAGACATTTAGTATTAACCAAATGTTGGAGTTGTTTGGTCTATTTATTCATATAGTCATAGTATCATAGATATCACAAGGCAAGTACATCATGACACCCATTATCAAACTTCATCTTGAGGGGTGTGAGGATGTCTCTCTAAAATGTGAGAAATATATTCCAGATATGAAGTAAACATCGAGCAATAAATCAGTCCCTCCAACATGTTTTATTTACATGTATGTGGGGATTCAAATCCTTAGTTCTACTGCTTGTGAAACCCTTTCCCATCTGGCAATGCAAGGGATCAAATAGGGCTGGTTCTTTAATGGCAAGACATAGATCTCCATGTAAGAGTATACAAGAAACCGAGTATAGAGACAAGATTCCAAACCTAACTTGGTAGCCAAGGATGATTAGAACACTAATCCTTTTCTTAGGAACTGCTAGGACTTTTCAAACTGTATTTGTCTGGACATGTACATACCAAAGGGGGAGCAATGTACTCTATAGCTAATCTAATTAGAAGAATGATAACTTCTTTCAACCTACATTGAATATCTTAAGATACTGACTTTGCTAAATAAAATGAGTTCCTAACTAGTGATGCTACATGGTGGTCAAAAAAGGAAGTTGTTGGCTAAGGTACCACAATTCCTGACTGCAGAATCAGTATGGAGTGGGGTGCTGGCTATATGTTTACTTGATGACAAGGAGGTTTTTTTACCAAATATGACAATACAGCACTTTTTTACATTTAATTTTAGCCATTTTTAAGTACTCCATATGTTTGTAAGGATCAGATCTTGCTGTGGTAATAGAGTATCAAGAGGTGATGTAATAACACCTTTCTTGTGGTCATTGGCAAACTTCATTGGCCATGTTTATGGCTTGGATGTCCAAGAAATACATGCCAAAATGGAGGGCTCCTAGAACTGAGCTGACTGATACAGTACTACTTACTGTCTCATTTCTGAGGCGGTACCTGCTACTTTAACTATGTGGGTAATATTTTTCTGCCAGTTTGATATCCACCTTACAACATATGGGTCTACATTTGTAGTTCTAGCATTGAAGACAGTGTCAAATGCCTTGACTAGATTCAGATAGGCTATGTGAAATGAATGACCTCTATCCTCTGCCTCAGTGACCTTCCTAAAGAAGTTTACTAAATTAAGTAGGTATGACCTCCCTTTGATAAAACTAAATTACTGATGGTTGACATGCAAGAAATGTTTGATATCATATTTTATGAAGTCAGGAAAGATGTGTTCCATAGCCTTGCAGATTAGCTCAGATAGGCTGATGGTTTGTAATTCCCAGGGTCTGAGGTAGAGCCTCTCTTATAAACATTGCAGCTAAGAGTAAGTTAAACAGGAGGTATTATATGACGTCATACTTTGCATAATTTATTAGATATCCAGGTAAGTTGTCACATTTAGGATATGTATGTTCCTTTATGAGGAATAAGAATAGGAATTTAGGGATGTAAGGGATTTGGGTCTATATTAAATAACCGGAGAGGAGTTTCAGCGAACACCTCTTCAGCGACACATAATGAACGAATGCACTAAATTGCGATAGTTAAGAACAGCGATTTCTTTCCCTGGGAAAGAAATCACTTGGCCATCCTCATAAGTTTCCCATTTTCCCCAGTGTAGTGCGATCTCGGAGTTGGTATATTTAGTTAGGGGGGGTGTGGGAGTCACCGCCCCCCATGTTGGGGGGTGTGGGGGCGGAGCCCCCCACTTTGTTATGTTTCTGATGATGTTTTTTTTGTTTTTAGACAAGCAATTTCTTTACCAGGGAAAGAAATCGCTGACATCAGCTTTCTCAGTTTTGTGCATTTGCTGTTTATGTGCCGCCGAAGAGGTGTTCGCTGAAACGCCTCTTCAGTTATTTAATATAGACCCAGGGATTCAGGGATTTGTGGATTTTAAATGACTGTTTCAGGGGTAAAGTCGGCACTAAACTTATCTGCAAATATTTCAGCTATGTATTTCGGTGTAAGATTAGATGATACGGTTTTAGATTAGTTCAGAACCATGTTGGGTGCAGTTTCATATTTTTCTGATGTAATTAAACAAAGATTCATAATTATTGTTGGCTTCAGATGTTAGTGTCAATTTATGTCTAACTTTGACCTTCCAGTGGTAGCTTTTAGTTATTTGGTGATACTTTTGATGGTGTCTTTTATGTGAGTAGATTTAGATTTGTTATAGTTCAAGTTTTTTATTGTTGTTTTATAGCTTATTCATACTAAATGATCACCTGGGTGCTTTACATTTACATTTTCTGTTATATTTAGTAGTATTATAGGCTGCCAGATCTATAGATTTTTTTTTAGTAAGAGTACAACTCTGTTGCATAAGTAGCAGCAGCAGTCGTATGGGTCATCTTACAAGTAAATTTGAGGACTCATCACAGAGATTTAGTAGATGTATTTGCATGAAGTCTTTAAATTAAGATTTGTTCACACTGAGGAGGGGAACTTTAAAGAAGAAAGTCACTCGTTTTGTTTAGATGTAACCAGTCATTTGCAGGGTAGTTGAAATCGTGAACACTCTTTTCTTTTATCTAATTCCGATTACAAAGATGTGTTCATTTTCTATAAACGTTACCTTGATGACATTTTTATTTTACTTAAAGGTGACAGAGCCATTAGTGACATGGTAGTCGACTATTTCAACAGCACCACAGACTTCCTAAAGTTTATATCTTCTTTCAGTATGGATTCTATAGCGTACCTTGACATTTTATTAACTAAAAATTCTTCACTTCAGAGGTATACAGGTAAGATACATAGAAAAAGCACATATTCTAATACGTTTTTGCATTATTCTAGCTGTCATCCTCCGCACCAGAAGCGAGTTGTAGTTAAGGGCCAGTTAGTCAGGGCAGCCCGCATGTCAACTCTTGATGCCGACTTCATTGAAGAATGTCGTTTATTAAAAAATATGTTCATCCACCGAGGCTATCCTGAGAATCTGATTAATGAACTTATAGAAGAAGTGGGGTCCAAACGGAATAGGCAGTTATTTAAACCTTTATTAAATATTAATTCTACGAACGTAGAAGTGGTACAGAATAGTAGTGCAGTTAATGTTTCAATAGATGACATTAATACACCATGTGAACCTATGGGTCATGTTCCATCATTTATCACTACTTTCAGTATTAATAGTAAGTCTTGTTATGAAAGTTTATGTAAAAATTGGGCTATCTTTAAAAGTGATTTCAGTATTTTCAATAAAGTTGGCGATAGACCAGTGGTCACGTATAGAAGGGCAAAAAATTTAAAGTCCCTTCTCGAGCAACGCCAACGCACATACCCAAAAACACCGGGTATGTTCAAGTGTCAGTCTTGTAACTACTGCCAATATGTTAGTGAATCTAATAGATTCATTATTCACAACCATCAATACTTTTTGAAATGTCGAGTGAATTGCAATTCTAAAATGATAGTTTATCTAGCACAATGCCAGAATTGTTTATCGTTCTACAAAGGGAAAACGGAGAGATGTCTCCGTGACCGTTTGTATGAACATATTTATGCAATTCGGAAGAGTAAACTCGACAATGCTCTGGCTAAGCATGTCAGTCTCAACCCGGACCACAAATTTAAATTTATGATAATAGATCAGATTCACGAAGATACTAGGGGAGGCCCTACTCCATTAAAACTGGAAGAATTAGAACTTATGTGGCAAGTTAGATTAAATGCATATAATACCCCTGGACTTAATGAATGCTGTTCTATTGTCAGTGTTTTAAAACTTAAAAGTTTATCAAGATAAGATGCATATATATACATATATACTTTTCACATTTTTTATATTATATATTTTTTATTTTTTTGTAGTATACATTAGTTGATATATATATATATATATATATATATATATATATATATATATATATATATATATATCCTCAGTAGGTTATTTAATCAACATGTTGGATGGCTATATTTTTATTTTATTTTGCAACAGTTGAAGGTGGTTTTAAGTACAAACATGTATTAAGAGCATTTAGGCAGTTTTGTTTTATATGCCTTTAAATGCTTTATTACCTTGGTGCAATTTTTAATTGCTTAACTGACGTAGTGCTTGTGTGAGCAGCTCACCTAATTGGTATATATACTTGTAATTTGTGTAATCAGTTTGTCTGAAGAAGTTTGAGCACAGTCTCAAACGAAAAGCGCTTCACATTTTATCTGTATTAAAGAGGATTAGCTTTCATCTGTTGGTGTTTGCTGCCTTGCTTCCCTCTACCTGTTTTCGTGGATTTTTAGTTTGTTTTTGCTTGTGCTATTCCACATTTCTTCCCAATGAGTTGAAAATGCCACATCTCAGGTCTATATTACCAGCATCACAGCCAGTATAAATATGTTTGTAAAAGGAAATGAAAGAGAACTTAAGCATTTCAGCAACTTTCATTGCTTAGGTATACTGTATATAACTAGTACAGCACTACAATAGCATGACTGATATGGCAGTTCTAATATTTAATTATTTCATTTAATCTTTGTTGAGCAGATTGGTCCTAATAGGCCAGTGTTCTCTTTTCATGGGAAATTTGGCTATGGGATCTTTTACATTCACTTGACCTACCACCTACTCGGGCAGGTGGGACTTCAGTTTGACATCTCATTCAAAGTATGGCACACTGAGAAGTGAATATCCTTTATGTTGCACAGCAGTGTCAGCATTAGAAAATAAACCAAGTACATAGGTAGGGATAGAACCTTTAAGGCCTTACGATCTTCCACTACCAAAGAATAGCATGCTAGCTGATGATCCACTCACATTGCAAGTTTTTTAGTTTAACTGAAATTTAATTAATTTAATTTTATTCAATTTATCTAACTTGTATTGATGAAATTTTGATGTTTTTATACTAGCCAAACCAGTTACAGGCATGCAAGATATTTATTATATAACTCTTGAAGCAAAACGTAAGCATTTTCATTTAGTCGTAGGTTAGAGTAGGACTGTAACTGATAACTGAAGGTCAGTCTTCCTCACCTATATAGTGGAAAAATTACTGAATTATTAGTGGTGAGCCCAGCACTTCAGTAGTCCACAGGAGGGGATAAGAAAGTCAGCAGTAGTTTACCAGTTTCTCTATCAGGAGAGTGAATGGGGTCATGTGTAGGGATGGAAGCCCTGGTGTTGATATAGGGGTATGCATTCCATGCATTCAAATACTGAGGGCACTCACAGACAAATGTTTTTGTCCATAACAGCCTAGTGTCATTGCACATTAGAAACTGGATTGAGGAAGCAGGTAGGCATGTAAATATGAAATCCTTATGGCTACAAGCATGATAATGAACTGGGATTCCTCAATCTCTTCTCTGGCAATGGGAGGGCTTCAGCTAAGGTCCAGGGAAGTCAGGGGTGACTCCCGGCGTCCGGGATTAAGGAGCATCACCAGTAGCAGCTAATAGTCTGATACACAGGGAGCCAAAAAATGAGTTTGTACTTAGTGGATTTAAGTCTGAGGTAAGAAGTATGACATGAGTTGCCATGGTGATCAGTGTCTTAGTTCATCCTGTTTAAAGTGTGTGCATTGATATTGCAAAGTGGGTCAAATAAAAGGTATGTTTATTGTAGATGGCACTAAGGGTTAGATGCAATGTTTGCTCTGAGAGTGTTGATGGAGAAGTACAGAGAAGGTCAGAAGGAGTTGCATTGTGTCTTTGTGGACTTGGAGAAAGCATATGATAGGGTGCCTAGAGAGGAGTTGTGGTATTGTATGAGAAAGTCAGGAGTGGCAGAGAAGTATGTAAGAGTGGTACAGGATATATACGAGGGTAGTGTGACAGCGGTGAAGTCTGCAGTGAGTGTGACAGATACATTTAAGGTGGAGGTGTGATTACATCAAGGATCAGTTCTGAGCCCTTTCTTATTTGCAATGGTGATGGACAGGTTGACAGACGAGATCAGACAGGAGGCCCCATGGACTATGATGTTTGCAGATGACATTGTGATCTGTAGTAAGAGTAGGGACCAGGTTGAGGAGACGCTGGAGAGGTGGAGATATGCTCTAGAGAGGAGAGGAATGAAGGTCAGCAGGACTAAGACAGAATATGTGTGTGTGAATGAGAGGGAGGATAGAGGAATGGTGAGGATGCAAGGAGCAGAGCTGGTGAAGGTGGATGAGTTTAAGTACTTGGGATCAACAGTTCAGAGTAATGGTGAGTGTGGAAGAGAGGTGAAGAAGAGAGTAGAGGCAGCATGGAATGGGTGGAGAAGAGTGCCAGGAGTGATTTGTGACAGACGGGTACCAGTAAGAGTGAAAGGGAAGGTCTACAAGAGGGTAGTGAGTCCAGCTATGTTGTATGGGTTGGAGACGGTTGCATTGACAAAAAGGCAGGAGTCAGAGCTGGAAGTGGCAGAGTTAAAGATGTTAAGATTTGCACTGGGTGTGACAAGGATGGACAGGATTAGGAACCAGTATATTAGAGGGTCAGCTCAGGTTGGACGCTTCGTAGACAAAGTCAGAGAGGCAAGATTGCGTTGGTTTGGACATGTGCTGAGGAGGGATGCTGGGTATATTGGGAAAAGGATGCTAAGGATGGAGCTGCCAGGTAAGAGGAAAAGAGAAAAGCCTAAGATAAGATTTATGGATGTGGTGAAAGAGGACATGCAGATGGTTGGAGTGACACAGCAATATGCAGAGGACAAGAAGAAATGGAAACAGATGATCCGCTGTGATGACCCCTAACAGGAACAGACGAAAGAGAAGAAGAAACAATTGTGGAATATGAAAACATCTGAAAGTATCTGTCTCAATGTTGTGAGGCAGTTGATATTGAAACACACACATGCACATATACACATACATACACACACACACACACACACACACACACACACACACACACACACACACACACACACACATGCACGGACAAAACTAGAGTTGCAAGAACAAAAGGAATGAGTAATTGATGGACACTAAACAGGACAGGAACAATGTAATAAGTATACTGGATGACATAAAGTCAAAAAAAGCAAAGTAACACTGCTTAGAACGGTAAGGCTCATAGAGGCAGATATCATCAACAGATAGAAAGAGAAGGTCATTGCCAACAAAGAATGATTCTTACTGGGTCATCTGAAACAGGGGAGACTACAGTTGAGGCTGTGGCTACATGACAAAATAGTGAGAGGCCAAAAATAGCTATATAGATGCTACTGAACTCAAATATTATATGACAGAAACCAAAATATGTCAGAATATACATGCATGAAAAAGTATCAAGGAGGCTATATGAACCCTTTATCTCAAAGGCATACAAAAATGTTGGACCTTTCTAATATATACAGGCATTTTAAAACTTTAGTTAAGATGGCATCAGAAGGGGTAGGTTAAAATATTAATGGATCCTATAATGAAAATTTGTTGAATGAATAGACAGTATGTGCACAGAACAGACTTGTTAAGAGTGTTTCGTGGGGAAGTCAGGGAAGAGGGGGAGAAGAAATGCTTAGAGGAATGTCTGGATGTGCTCTAGTGATAGAAATAAAAAGGAAAAATAAGCATAAATGAGTAAAAGAAAGTCTGTTGGAGCAACCATTGGTGCTGGTGTTATTTTAAATAGTACAGCTGCAGTAACAGATATTATATAACAGATGTAATCTAACAAGTACAGAGGGAATACTATAGTAAACATTTCTAAACATCTAGAGAATTCCATTCACAAACAAAAACATCAGATGTAAGGAAAGACCTTTGAAGGAAACCTGATGCCATCAGTAGCAGCTCACAGGAAGCATTCAATTACAGCCGAGTACGCCTGGAGGCGTTTTCTGCTATTACCTCCTACTGCTCCTCTAGGCATCACATATTCATAGGTTCATAGGTAGGTACTAGGCTATCTGCCTGAGGGCATTTATAAGCCTAGCCAGAGTGTGTCGTCTTTCGCCGCCCCATTGATTAATTAACTGATCCTCTGTCAAGCAGAGCCAATGAAGTGATCCCAGGGGTGTATTTTCTGTTACTCATCCACTCGTCAAGGTTTCTCTTGAAGAGTGTTAGTGAGGGGCTCTGTCTGATGTAATTTGAAATTTTGTTCCAAAGCATGGGGAGTCTCTGTGACAGGAATCTATCCCTCCAGCATGTTCGATTTATTGTTGTGGCGAGGTTTAGCTCACTAGAGCACATGGCTCGCAGTGACTTGGATTTCTTTAGGTGGAGCATGTCCATCAATTCTGAGTTGGACATGGCTTTGTAAGTCAGGCAGAGATCACCTCTGAGTAAGCGATATGCCACTGAGTACAGCCAGAGTTTTTTCAGTCGGGTTGCATAGGACATATGTTTGAGGCCAGTAATCCTCTTGGTGAAGTACTTTTGTGGTCATTCCAGCTGTTGGAAGTGTCTTGTGAGGTACACCCAAATGGGGCATTGTACTCTATGATGGGTCTAATGAGTGATGAGCAGAGGGGCACTATAACCTCTTTATTTCTAGATGTGAACACTTTAGCAATTAGATGGGCCACATAGAAGGATTTCCTAACTACTTTGGCAATATGATTGTCAAAGGAGAGATTACTATATACCTGGGTCCCCAGATCTCATATTACCTCTTCTGTATTAAGGGGGCTGCCACCTATGTGGTAATTCGTGGGTGTTTTGTTTTTCCCAAACAGGATGACTATGCATTTTTTGGCATTTAGCTTGAGGCCATGACTTTGACACCAGGTGTCCGTCTCAGTAAGGCCCTTTTGGAGGATGTCCATGTCAGCCGGAAAGTCAATTATGGCTCCCAGTTTGCAGTCATCGGTGAACTTGGTTAGCCATAGTCCTCCTGTGTTTGCCAGTACTTCTGAGAAGTATATGCCAAACAGTAGGGGTCCCAGGACCGAGCCTTGTGGGACACCACTTGTGACTGGTTTAGAGTCGGACCTGGAGCATGCTATTCTTACAGTGTGAGTTCTGTCTGTAAGCCAGTTGGCAACCCATCTCATGATGTAGGGGTTTATGTTCAGGCTGGAGAGTTTTTCCTGTAATACCCGAGTGGGGAATGGTGTCAAAAGCCTTGGCGAGGTCAAGGTAGGCTGTGTGAATCACCTTTCCCTCATCTATGGCCTTGGTGACTGTCTCAAAGAAGTCAACCAGGTTTAGTAGGCATGATCTGCCCTTAACAAAGCTGAACTGAGTCGGGTCAAGTGTTTGGAGGTTCCCAATGTCTTTGTTAATGAGTTCCATGATGATGCGCTCCATAGCCTTGCAGACCAGGCTAGTCAGGCTTATGGAGTGATAGTTACCAGGGTCAGTTGTGGCCCCTGCTTTGTGGAGAGGAATAACCGTTGCTGTGCACCATTCTATGGGCATGTAGCCTGTGGAGAGGCCGAGGTTGACCAGCGTGTTTAGGTGGGGAGGTTAGTTTGTTCTGTAGTTTGTGCAAGATGCAGCCTGGGAAAACATCTGGTCCCACTGACACTGTGTTTTTGGCTTTTGAAAGGGCTGTTTTCACCTGTGCATCTGTGATTTTTGGGACACTACACTTTTCCAGTATTGTTGTGGGCCCTTTTGGAGGTGAGAGGGGGTGAAGGCTGCACTGAATCTATCTGCCAGGATGTTGGCAATATCAGTAGGTTCAGTATATTTTGTGCTATTTTGCACTAGTTCAGTGCATATCTGTGAGTTGCCACTTAGACTCTTAATATAGCTAAATAAGGCTTTATGGTTATCTTTTGAATCCTTGGCTATTTTTCTTTTGAAGTTAGCCTTGGATGATTTCATGAGGGACCTTAGTTTCTTACTGATACTGATCAAGGATGTCTTTCCTTCTTGGGATTTGCTATTTTTCTGAACTAGTTTCCTCCTTCTATTGTATAGCCTGTTTATTGCAGGGGTCCACCAAACTGGTTTCCTTCTCTTAGAGGAGTAAGTCTTGGTTTTGCTATGGATGGCATGATCCATGCATCCTTGTAGGTGCTCATAGAGTGCATTTGTAAAGGTTTCTGCATCTTGGACAGCATTATCCTTTAGCGTGGGGGCTGTGAAATTTACCACCTCTGTCTTAAGTAAGGTGAAGTTTGCTTTAGAAAAGTTTTTTTACTGTGGTTTCCTTAGTTGGGGGTGGTGGTGGGGTGTGGACATCCAGAGTGATTAGTTTATGGTCTGATCTAACCAGTGACGGGTTGACCTCCAGTGTGGAACACCTGTTGCCCATGTTGGTGATAACCAGGTCCAATATGTTTTCACCTCTGGTAGGGGAGTTTACCAGCTGATCCAGGGCATTTGAGTTGATGAATTTCAGGAAGTGCTGGGCCTGGGAGTTTGTACTCGAGTAGTTATCCCAGTGAATGGTAGGGTAATTGAAATCGCCCAATATCAGGGTGTTCGGTAGGACCTTCATGTTTCCCAGTGTCTCCAGAAAGGTGGAGTGGTGATCCTGGGTCATGGAGGGTGATCTGTAGCAGGCCACAATTTGCATTGCAGATTTGCCCGATGTTAGTTGCACATGGCTGATCTCAGAGGTATCATGCTGCGCCACTAACCTGGAGGTGTAGGTATCCTTGATAAATATGGATATATCCCCTCCTTTTGTATTTTGGTCCGTGTTCTGTGGCCGAAACGTGTGGTATGAGTTGTAGCCCGGTAGTGCTGGGGTGCTGTTTGGAGCCTTGAACCAGGTTTCAGTTACTGCACAGATGTCAATGTTCTCCATACTGAGAGTGCTTTGAGCGCGTGCATTTTGAGATTTAAACTCATGGCGTTGAGTAGCATAACCCGCAGTTTTTTGTTACTTGTGCTCTTTACAGAGGTGGGTTTGACCTTTGAGCCTTGCCTAAAAAAGGCACTATGGGGGCAGCAAGAGCCTTGGCCAGTATTCGAAAGCCTAGGGGTGACAGGTGTAAGCCGTCTCTTGTGAAGCAACGTGGCTTGTCGAGCATGTCGTCCCAGGCTGACAGACACTGGATCCCCTTTGAATGACACCAGAATCTTAGCCAATTGTTGAAATTGATCATTTTTTTCTTTATACTGAGGTATCATTCTTGATGAGGGCAGGATGCTACTCGGGGTCAGGGTCATACCAGCCTGCGCTGCATGATTAGAGAACTCTTCCATGTCTCTTTTCATGTAGTCCAGGGAGGTACATCTCAGGTCATTCACACCAACATGAACAATGACAGAGTCATATTTGCACTTGTTCTGGAGTGACCCGAGTGCTTGTATTATGTGGCGGATTCTGGCTCCCGACAGGAAGCTAACAGTAACCTTCTGTTTGTCCAGCCTAGTGAGTGGGACGTCAGTGTGCCTGACTGTAGAGTCACCTATTACTAGTGTGTTAGATATGTTATTTTGCCTTAAGGGCTGTGATTGTGTGGCACACTGATTTTGTGTTTTATGTGTTGTCTGGTTTGTGACGAGAGGTGCAGGTTGTTTGGGTGTCTGCTTTGGAGGTCTCTGATGCTTTTGCAGGTTTTTATTTAGAGCCTCCGAGTATGATTTTGTGCATTTATGTGTACTTTTTGCCAGTGCTGTTTTAGTAGGTCTGTGTGCGGCTGGAGGTATGGTACAAGTGTTAACTTTCTCCTCTTGACTGTCTGTTCCAGTCTTGGGTGGAGACGGCTTAGCTTCCAGTTTGGCTGTATAATTGCATCTCTCACATATGTTAGTGTTTTGTGGTAGGAGGAGAGGGTTGTCTGTGTACATGAGGCAGTTGTAACATTGCCTCAGGATACCCAGATTCACCAGCTGGACTGGAGAGTGCACCTGAAGTTGCCCTTTGGTCATGCCTGAATAGTAGGTTGAGCTGCTTAGTCACTTGGTTGTTGAGGGGTGAATAAAGAGCCTTGCCCTGCTGGGCAATCGGTGTCAGGGTATATTAGTGCTTGCTATTAGGTCTGAGCAAGTGCTGGGCTGTAAGATGCTTTTTGAGTGCTTAGGTTGAGAGTTAGACTAGTTTCATATTGATTGTTCATATTTGCATTAATAATTCCAAAACCATGTTATGTACAAAGTGCCAGGATATTTTGTCTTGAAGCATATGTGATGGCAAACACAACTGTATTGATACCTGACCTCTCGAAATGAGTATTTGCTAGAACTGAGAGGTGATAACTTCATTTTTTAAAGGCTCAAGCCACGCCCACTGGGAGTTAAAGGTACTCACCCAACAGAGCTGTATCGGAGGGAATGAGTTACCTGAGTTAGTGAAAATATTTTATGATGGACACCTTAATCCAACAGCAATTCACTAAACATACATCTCTATCCATATTACCTTTGAACTGCTTATCATGGTAAATAAGGGAGGATAGAGACACAGCTTGCAAACATAGTCTTAAAAATATGTCATCCTTTAAGTTTTCAGTGAAGCATACATGATACTGCATACCAAGAGGCATGTTCTTTAAATGATCGTGTTTTCAAAATTCTTGATAATAGTGCTAAAGATAGGAGTATATGTTAAAATTACCCACAGCACTGTGTGTGTGTGTGTGTGTGTGTGTGTGTGTGTGTGTGTGTGTGTGTGTGTGTGTGTGGTGTGCCTGTCTGTGGTAACATTTTATGAAAAGCACTGTTAGTTCAAATAATTACTTTCATGTGTGCCAAAAATTAGCTTTGCAGTCCAAGGGATATCCACAGCACCTGTAGCTACTTTACTTCTGTTTTTCACATCATCATGTGTTTTCCATAGCACATCAAGGGAATGATGTGACAATAAAGTAATTTTATGAAATGCTTCTTGTTCTCTTGGGCATTGGACATTTTCTGCTTTGAAGTATAACTCTATTTTGAGACGTACCAGACTAAAAAATGCTTTTTATAGTATAAGGGAATTTAATGCCCGCAAGCACTATTCTCAGAGTTTTGAATACAAAAAGTAATCTCATTGTTTTGTGACACTGTCAAGAATAGGTCAAAACAGGAATGAAAGCTGTGTAATGGATGGCATTTCTATGTTGTCAGTGTATCAGACTTCTTGGTGCACAGGTCACTTTCAATGGCTAGCAAATCATTACAGCATGTACTTTTATTATAGTTTTCTGTGTACTGACTTGCTCCTAAAAAACTTTTAAAGTAAATTGGTTCAAAGAACATTCAGAATTTTAACACTGCTCTATGCACTTTAGACTATGCTTCTCACTCAGAGTATCATGTAAAAACTGTGCTAACTGGCCTTGTAGTCATACGTTTCCTCTAGAAGAAGAGCTTGTTTTACAAAGTTTTAAACCCTTTCTAGATTATAAATACATCATTAAATTAATTTTTTCCTGCTTCTGATGTCAGAACTGCCTCTATAGGTTCATAGGTACTTACTAGGCACCTGATCTATAAGGATCCTGAGAAGATCAGCTTTACATTCCCATGATATTTTTTAGACCATGTTTTTTTATTATAAATAACCCAGAGGCAGGAAGAGCAAGGAAATGTTGGTGGATTTACTTGTTATCCATATCTATGACTGACATGGATACTAAACCGGGATGAATTAGTAGCTCCCCATCGTTTTTTCCAAATTTTGTTTGAATAGAGTAAGAGAGATATTTCCCCTTATGTGGAGTAGAAAATGGTTCCATAGTAGAAGTATTCTTTGTGAAAAATACCAGTTTGTTCAAAATGTTCTATTTATGCTGAAAAGAGATTGAGTTCCCTTGAGCAGGTATTCACACTACCACTGGACATTTGAAAATAAAATGATGCAGCTTTTTTATTGGGAAGGTAAACAATTCTATGACTCTCAGAAGAGGTCCAAAGGCAGTTACTAGGCTTGCAGTTCAAGGGCCATTGTTGACCTCAGCCCAGATTCCCAGCAGGCTCCTAAACACTGCCTGTTTAACAGACTTGCACAAGGTCACAGGGTAGGCAAATGAGGGCTGAAGGAATCAAATCCTAAACCATAGAAACTACACTTTATAGCTTTAACTCTCTGTATCAGTTGGCAGACTAACTTGTTTATATGCATATTGCAGGATATTGAATGTCTTGGGGGGGTCTTAAATTTATTTTAATTGGGTTTAACTATTTTGTGAGATGAAAGCAGACAGATGTGCTCAGCAAGGTACGATAAAGGGTATATATATATATATATATATATATATATATATATATATATATATACGCCCATGTGAAAAAAAAATCCCAAGTATTAAGTCCCATGGCCTTAATCCCCTGATGTATAAAATCCCAATAATAATTTTCTGTAGGAAATCACTACTGGGAGGGAGATTGGCATAATGGTTAAGGTGTTTACCTTATAGACACAAAGTGCAAGATTTGATTCTCACATGTGGTAATTGGCTAGACCTAAAATGGCCCACAAGGGCACTTAGCCTAGCATTAATCTATGAAACTATGAGTCTCATACTGGTAAGGTTTCTGTGTGTGCGCCAGTAGGAATTCTTTCATTTCAGGAGATTTTTCCCCTTCATGTTTGTGCAATTGTGGAGTATATATATATATATATATATATATATAAGTTTGTGGGGTTTGGAGGCTTGCCTCCAATATGGAGGGGGTACAGCCCCCCCCCCCTGCAAAAGGCATTTATGGGTTAATTTTATTCATGTTGGTACTTTAACCTTACCTTTTGTGTTCAGTGACTTCATTCCTCTCTGACTTGTAAACTGACCTTTCATACTGGAACCATGAGGATCTTTCATAGAGGAATCATGACAGAGATTGTAGAAAGTAGATTTATGGCAGTTTTAATATGAAGATGTGCATATATATGCACCTTGGGAGGAGTAAGGAGCAGACGGGATGCAGAATGAATGTAGAAAGGAAAAAGCAGGATAAAGATTTGAAAGTTGTCATTATCCCTAGACTTAATTATTAAACAAAGTTTAAGTCAGCTATGGTGAAGATCATTAAGATATTGGGTTGTGTAGTGAAAGTTTGAATTGATGAGAAGTAGATACTCATCTTCTGTTGTGTATGGCACTGGGAGATGATCGTGCACCTTTCCAGAGGCCTAACAGAGAAAGGGACTTCAGGCTGCTACACAGTATAGAAAGAAGGACCATTAACAACCATTAATAATATGATAGAGATGTGGGTTGGTATTTCCGTATTGTCAGAATGACTAGGTGAGGATGTAGTTGCAACAAAAATGTGAAAGATGAAGGAGGGGACTTTCAGAAGATGTAACTGACATGAGAAATTGTTTACTCACAAATAAGGTGGTAGGATCTGAATTACCTGCCAGTGAGACTGGTGCCATGTGGATCAAAAGGATAATTAAAGAGAGCTTATTCTGGGTAAAGGTTGGGGAAGGAAAGGAAAGGACTAGGCATAACAGTTTACAGCAAAGTACAACAACTGTGTGGATTTGTGGGATCTGTTCCTGCCCTGTCATCTTGTTTGTATGCTCTTTTTCCTGTGGTTAAAGATAATTTCCCTGCTAGACATTTGGACTTATTCTTTCTTCCTTGTGCTTCCACATGTCCAAAATATGCTGTATATATTTACTGCTAGGAATGATAAGTCTTTTACCTAAAGCCCCATTGCTTTCCCAGGTATACTGTAACTTATTCAGATAGCTGTGTCTCTCAGGTTCTTTGATAGAATTTCAATCTAATGTTTTTGTGGTTACTTTCATCGTACTGTCTTTGCACCTCTAGAATAAATGCCCTTATGTGAAGCTGCTGTTTTATCTCTAGACTCTGATTAGGTTTGAAATTTCTGGCCTGTGGGGTCAGAATAATTTGTTTTGATGTTTTTGTGTGAACTGGTTTCTAAATTAGCTTTCCTACTGTAATATTTTGTCATTTCCAAGTAGGTATTTCACCATAAATTTAAAATACAATGAAGAGTATGAAGACAAATGCATAAATAGTAGAATATGGCAGGTTATGCATTATAGTGAAATTATAACAGCCAATTTTTAGCCTTCTGATGTAGTTTAGTGTCAATAAATACACATGAAAGTGTGATTAGTTCTTCAAAATTGCGTCTTCTGGATTATCTTACTGTGATTCTTAAATAGCATTTAAATAATGAATAACACTGTGGCAAAGTCATTAAAGTTTCTGCCTAAAAGTTCCAAGGATCTGGAGTTTATAACTGACTTCCTGACACTGTCTATGTGGAATTTGCAGGTTCTCCCCACATCTGTCTGTGTGTGTTTTCTATGGATAGTCCAGTTTCCTTCCACAATTTAAAACACACGGCAAAGCAGAACAGTGATTTGTCTTGTTGCTTCACACTGCTTGATTATTCAATTCATTCCAATGATGTAGTGTCTTATCATGCTGTCTCAGTCCACCTTGTGTATGTTCTCATTATAGGTTCATAGGTGTATGCTAGGCTAACGACCACTATGGCCCTTAGAAGCCCAGCTGCACAACCAGAATGTGACCCACAAATTTGATTTATATAGGAGATGATTTCCTGACTGCCTCTTTCCATTACATACATGGGAGCCAGACCAGGGGTGAGTTTCTGATTACCTATCCATTGGTCTAAGTTGAGCTTAAACAGAGATAGCGAGGAACTCTGATTCACAAGGATGGGGACTCTGTTCCAGAGAATGGGAAGTCTCTGGGAAACATATATGTTTCTCTTATGTGACCTATTTATGTCATAAGCAAATTTTAGGCCTTTTAATCTAGTAGATCAGATTCTGTTTGTTTTGTGGGTATGCAAAAGGTTCATCAAAACAGGATCCAGGGATCCCTTGTATGCCAGGCAAAGATCACCTCTCAGAAGTCTGTATGATACCAAGTAAAGAGTTAGGGCTTTGAGGGGGAACAGCATAGGACATCATGCTTACTTCCTGAATTATTTTCATAAAGAACCTTTGTGGACATTCCAGTTGCTGCATGTGTCTGATCAGATATATACCAAAGGGAGCATTATAATCTATGAAGGGTCTCAGAAGGGCCTAGTACAGTGGTATAATTAGCCACCCTGAAATAAGATGTCATACCTTTGTTTATAAGTTGAACAGCATAGAAGGATTTCTTTACTACCTTGAATATGTTGATTGAAGGCTAGGTTACTGTCTAAATGAATTTCCAGATCCCTGACTAGTGAACCAACGTTTAAGAATTTGTCTGTGTTAGAACTTCCTGAAGAGTGCTCTTGTGTTGGGGGATTCAATGACTACTCTCAGTTTGTAATCATCTGCGAACTTAATTAACTAGAGGCCTTAGACATTAGCTTTGACATCCAAGAAGCAGATGCCTAAGAGGAGTGGGCCCAGCACAGAGTCCTGGGGGACTCCACTGGTGACTGGCCTCTTTATGGAGGTGGGCCTCTTTATGGAGGTGGGCCTCACTGATTCTAACCTCCTGGGTCCTATCAGTGAACCAGCTAGCAATCCAGCATGTGATAAAGGGGTTTATACCTAGTTTCAAAAGATTGTTGACAATGCCAGAGTGGGGTATTGTATCAAATGCTTTAGCCAAATCTATGTACTCAATATGCATCTTTTTCTCTTCATCCATTGCCTTTGTGAATTTCAAATAAGTCCACCAGTTTCAGTAAGCATGACCTTTCCTTTGACAAAGCCAAGCTGGGATGGATCAAGTGTCTGGAGATCTATGTCCTTGTTTATAATTTCTGTCATAATTCTTTCCATGACTTTGCAAATAAGATTAATCAGTCTAATGGGGCTGTAGTTCCCAGGATCTGTTGAAGGTCCTCCCTTATGAAGAGGGGTGACAGTCGCAGTCCTCCATTTGTGTGGCACAAAGTTTTAGGACTATACTTAAATAACAATTCCAAGGGTCCTGATAAGTCATATTTTTGACTATTCAGGAGGCATCCTGAGATGTCATTGGGGTCGTTTTCTTGGATTTAGTGAGTGCAACCAGTACATGCTCTCTAGTTACAGTTGGCAGGTTACACTTGAGAGTATTTTGGGGGATGGGAGTGGAGGGGGTAAAGTCAGAACTGAATTTGTCTGCTAACAGGTTCACAGTATTGCCAGGCTCAGTGACTGTGGCACCATTAGCCACCAGTTCAGCACATATGATTATCTTCCACCTGGGAGGCTTTCTTAACCTCAAAGTTGGCTCTGCTTGACCTAATTAGCCCTCTTAGTTTTTTATTTACTTTGATGAGAGAGTTTTTATTTTCATGGAAATTGACCTTCCTGGTTTTTGCCATAATTTTGTTTCCTTCTGTTGTGTATCATATTTAATATGGGATGCCACAAGGGTGGTTTGTTTCTGGGACTAGTCCTGAGCTTTCTTCTGGTAGGTACAGCAGCCTTTATGCAGCCATTGACATGGTTGTACCAAGTTTGCAAGAACAACTCAGCACAGGCTGCTGTGTTCTTGGGGTTTGGAGGGGCATTGAATTTTGACAAACCATCACTTAATAAAAGACAATTTGCCTTAGAATAGTTCCTATTGTTAGATTTAATGTGATTATGGAATTGATTTTTATTTATAAGACAGCTTTATAGTCAGACCTTATCAGGGAGGAAGAGACATTGGGATGGGGGTGGGGTGCAGCTTTTTCCCATATTTGTAGCATGAGGTCTAGTATGCTGGAGCCTCTCGTGGGCATATGCATATTTGGACAAGAATGTCTGTATTTATGAAGTCCAGGTATCTCTGTGCCTGTATATTTGGGGTCGTGTAGGATTCCCAGTCTATAGAAAGTTAATTAAAGTCTCCCATTAGTAGGGTATTAGGTTGGAGGGTAAGTGTCTCCAGTAAGTCCAAGTATGCATGGTGAGCTTCTTGGACCATGGAGGGTGATGTATAGCTGGCTAGGATATGGCATAGGATTTTGTCTATGGTGATCTGCACATGGAGGAACTCCAGCACATCATCCTGTTTGATCACCCTAGAGGTATGCATGTTATTGCTGTATATTGACACACCTCCACCTTTAGCCCTTGTCTGTGCAGCTACTGGTCTAAAAGTGTGGAAAGCACTGAAACCTTGCATTGCTGGAGTACTCGCTGCCACTTTAAACCATGTCATATAGGCCAGTTTACCTCTATATGCCAGTCATTCCATGCTCCAGTTTTCTCCCATACATGTGATATAAGTGAACTGACATTCCTCTAAATTGCCATTGCTACCAATGGTGCGTATATGTATTTGTGCGCACATGTGTGTTTGTCTTACAGTGGGTTTGTACCCTCTTCAAGATGACTTCTATGCCATGTCTCCACTGAGTGCACTTGATAAGCAGATGATTAGAACAATGTGTCAGTGTCAAAACAGGTAGCACACTCATCTTTGGTGCTTCAAGACCAGAAGTTTGTGGGTTCTATTCCTATTCTTGGTGACTGGATTGCTGATGCTACATCACAATATTAGGAGGTGCTGCACTCCTGTGTGTCCTCCTTTGGATTAGACTTTAAATTGAGGTCTTATCTGCTTGAGTTGGTGGCAGCTCAGGTATATGTAAAAGATCCCATGAAACTTATTCAAAAAGTGCACTGACTTTATTTTATATACACATTTGACATTTCCATAATTTCACCATATTTAGAAATTCCACACAAATTTATTTCACAATAAAAATTAAAACTTCAAAGGAATTCTGAAAAAGAAAAATGACTAGGTATATATATATATATATATATATATATATATATATATATATATATGGATTTACTTCACATTACCACTGAACACTGAAAATATCGAACTTCATTTTACTGAGACCAAAATCCCAAACTGTCAAAATACTTAAAGCTTATTTAATCGACTTTCACAATACTGAAGTTGCACAATACTGAATCTCACAATAGCAAATTTTAAACCACAAATTTAATGTTAGTTTCCCCACACTATGACTTCGTTCCCATAACAAGATATAACAGACATTTCTGAATATTGAAGATTTTGTTTATAAAAATGGCAGTAGAATACGGTCAAATTAAACTTCACTTTTTACAATTTACCCAACACAGCAAAACAACATACAACACTAGCTAAAACCCACCTAGGTGGGGGCCACACCCCCTAACTATATATACCAACTCTGGAATTGCAGTACAGTGTGAAAATGGGCATACTTACAACACAATATATTACTAAATAAACTGCCTTTCCAACTATAAATATAGTCATGACAATTAGAAGTATCTTTCCTTTCAGAATGAAAACTGCTACAACCATTGGAAATAATGCTGTGAACATTGTATGACACATTCGCCATGTCATTTTTTAGGTACATAAAATAATTTAAAGAGACATACCTCTAATTTTAAAAAGTTACTGTTAATGTTGCATACTGCACTCGGTAATATACCCATTGGTATTTTCAGTTGATGACATTATGAAAGTCGATTAAATAAGTTTTCAGAAATTATGACATTTTGGTATTCTGGCCTCGGTAAAATGAAGTTTGATATTTTCAGTGTTCAGTAATGTGAAGGGGATCCATATATATATATATATATATGGGTCTACTTTTCTTTATTGAAATTTCACAATCTTGAAAAAGAAAAGTAAAACTCCACTTCTGCAAAAATGCACTACATCAAAAGTGCACTTTCGTGAAAGCCGATTCACTGAATCGGAAAAAAAATTTAAAAACTACTGTAAACACTGTTTTGCAGGAGGGCAAGCCCCCCAGCACCTCCAATGCAGGGTGGCTGCACCCCCTACACCCCCCTACTTAAATATACTAACTCCGAGATCGCACTACAGTGGGGAAAAGGATATATTTCCTTATCCCCACTGTAACGTGCTTCAGCGAATAGTCTTCCAATGTAGGGCTCTTTCGCTTAAGTAGGTTTGACCTTCTGTTTCTCGATGAACTGTGTTTTTGACAAAAAGAAGAAGACCTATATATATATATATATATATATATATATATATATATATATATCATTAACCCCAAGCCTTAGCTATATCCATTTTGTATTTTATTGTAACATTAAACCCATCACATATTTGATGTAATATCAACTCCTTATACCTCCTATACCATGCAATCCCAATAACACTTATAATAAACCTATTTAAATTATTTACTTTTTCTTTCTCTTGTCCTTCATAATATCCATAAATCACTTTATCCATATTTATACCCTCTCTCATTTATAAACACTTTACCACTTGACTCATCCATCTTCTACCCAACTACATTGCATTATAAAATGCTCTAATGTTTCCTCTACATTACATGTATTATACCCTTAACTTGTTTGCACTTCTTAACTGCCTTAACTGGTAGTCTTTCTAACTTTAATCTCTACAAAAAAAACCCTTAAAGTTCCATATCTTTCCCTTTCTTTCACAGGCTTTTCTTTCTCACTTTTACTTAATATTCAGTCATATTCATGTATCATTTTTTTATATTCCTGTTTCATTATAAAACAAAACTTCTTTTCTAACCTTGCATGCTTGTTTTTATACTTATTTTTAAATAAACACTAGCTATCTAACTCAAGCTCCTCCCATAAATTATCTATTTCAATATTCAACCACTCTTCTTTTACTTCCCCAATTATTCTGTTATTTTCCATCCCCTTCTTTGTTACCTCCTCACTAGTGGATAATACAGATATTAAATCACAATGATCAGAAAAAAATTCACACGTTTTTGACCTAATTTCTTGCAAACCTTCTGAAAATAACATAATCAGTTTTAGTCATAATCTTTCCCCTTTGATATGTGCAATCTCTTTTCCTTCCTATTTGTAAAATCTCATCTGTTATCATTTGTCTACAACTCAAAATATCTGTATTTGTTTTCCCTAGCTCCTTTCTTACATTACAATTAAAATAATTATTACATCTATACTTATCATTACAATGTTCCTGATTTCTTCAAATAAACACTCTGTTTTCTTCATTTGTGTGGAAGCATTTAAAGCAGAAACCCTCCCTAAATTATTGCAATGCTTAATATCACAGAGAACACACCTACTGTTTGATGTAAAAAAATCCAATACCTAAAGATCGGGTTTTATTATTATTGCAGTAACACCTGAACAAATGTCTTCCCCAAAACTCTACAACACCTCCCTCCAAATGTTTTCAACTTGCTCCTTCTGCCCTTTATTCAATATTCTAATAACCAACAAACATATTGCATCACATTTTTGTTCTCTACACCATGCAACCATGTATCTACATTTAATCATCTATTTGCATTAATAATACTATTAAAATTCAATGAAATTACTGTTAAATCATCCCTTTCCTTTTTTGCAGTTTGTTTTTACATTTATTTTACTTTCTTTCTCTTAACTCTTTTCCCTATAGCAGACTTTTTCACACATCATCCATCATCTTGTTCCACTCCACTTCTTGACTTAAATTCTGCAATAAAATCACAGTTTCAGTATTTTTCTCACCCTCCATTTTCCAGCATTTCCATTTCCATTTTAATATATGTCCCCAACTCAATCCCATCTCTTTCATTTAATGAGACTGCATCTATATTTTCATTCATAACCTTCCTTAATAAAAATGTATTTGTCACAATCTAACAAAAGTGTTCTAGTCCATTACATGTTCTACATTTCATCAAATATATATTCTCTTTTTCCATGACCTATGTCCCAGCACTGAAAACATCTTTACTTTGGGCACTCATTCATTAATTTATCCCCTAGACTACAGTGAAAGCAACCAGATAAAAATGAAGAACCAAACCAAGAAAATCTACAAGAAAGCCAGGTAACATCGAAGACTGCCTAAAAAATAAAATAAACTTTTAGTTGTAAAAATCGACACTATTAAAAGCATATAAATCACTTCCAGTAAGCACTTTCATCTCCATATAGGAAACTTCTACTTTCCTATGCAGACACAAAAGCACTTACCAGAAATGATTTATATGCTTTTAATATTGTCGATATTTACAAATAAAAGTTTCTTTTATGTTTTATTTTTTCTTATGGATTTACACTGAAAAAAAGTTTTAGGTTTACCAGCATATATTAACATACCCTTTTCCCCATTAATCACCACAAAGCTGGGCAAATGTATTAGTTTTCCTTCCTTAACAGCTCAACATATCATAATTTCCTATCCCACATTCCATAATTTATGGTCATCATAACATTTTTTAATATCATACATAGATTTGCATTGTTCAAAAATTCTTATCTCATTATAACTTATATCAGCAGTTCAAAACTATAAACACAGTTTTCTTTTGAACGTCCATTCATTTCTTCTGATCAAATAATTATTCCATGGAAATCAAAAATACTTACTGGCAAATATATTCTTCAGTCTCAAAACTCTCAGATTTAACTTCAAAAAAGTATCTGCACCAGTATGAATGAATGCCCTCACACCTTCTGGCTTAATGCCTAAAGGGATAATAGCATTGTCCCACACATAACATCTGACGATCATTTTCCCTTTCACAATTTAGCCCTCACTACAGGTTTCAGTCTTTGAAAATTCTGCACAGCTTGCAAACTACCACTTCATTTTGCTGCCACAACAGCATACAATATATAATTTTCTTACCTCTGATCTATTACTTAAAAAAAGTACCTTTATGAAATATATATCAGCTTGCTTCTCCTTCTCACAATACCTCAAGTCTCTCTCATCCACGCGACCAGAAAAAACGTTACCTTGCATCTCAATGTCCTCGTCTATTCAACTGGGTACAATGTCTGACCATGAAACAGCCATATCATCAGAAGGTTCTGCCTCATTAATCATATCACTCAAAATTTCATTTTCCAGCCCTCTTTGTTGCATTTCTGTTATAATTATGTGTTGTACTCCAATTTCTATACAACTTCACATTGCTTTTGCCACACATCTCCTGCTTTATATCTGCCATTAAATGCATGTAATGCAAAGCCAAACCCTGTGCATACTCTCTATAGCTCTCCACTAAATCCTCCATGACACTCTTTCAGTCTCAGCCCTCCGGCTACCCAACTCAGAAAAGAGTAGGGTTTTGTTATTGATATATACATTACATATTATTTACGTATGTACATATTTACATTATTGTTGATGGAGAAGTACAGAGAATGTCAGAAGGAGTTGCATTGTGTCTTTGTGGATTTAGAGAAAGCATATGACAGGGTGCCTAGAGAGGAGTTGTGGTATTGTATGAGGAAGTTGGGAGTGTCAGAGAAGTATGTAAGAGTGGTACAGGGTAGTGTGACAGCAGTGAGGTCTGTGGTGGGAGTGATGGATGCGTTTAAGGTGGAGGTGGGATTACATCAAGGATCAGCTCTGAGCCCTTTCTTATTTGAAATGGTGATGGACAGGTTGACAGACGAGATCAGACAGGAGTCCCCGTGGACTATGATGTTTGCAGATGACATTGTGATCTGTAGTGAGAGTAGGGAACAAGTGGAGGAGACCCTGGTGAGGTGGAGATATGCTCTAGAGAGAAGAGGAATGAAGGTCAGCAGGACTAAGACAGAATATATGTGTGTGAATGAGAGGGAGGATAGAGGAATGGTGAGGATGCAGGAAGTAGAGGTGGTGAAGGTGGATGAGTTTAAGTACTTGGAATCAACAGGTCAGAGTAATGGTGAGTGTGGAAGAGAGGCGAAGAAGAGAGTACAGACAGGATGTAGTGGGTGGAGAAGAGTGTCAGGAGTGATTTGTGAGAGTCTAGTAGCAGTAAGAGTGAAAGGGAAGGTCTACAAGAGGGTAGTGAGACCAGCTATGTTATATGGGTTGGAAACAGTGGCATTGACAAAAAAGCAGGAGTCAGAGCTTGACGAGGATGGACAGGATTAGGAATAAGTATATTAGAGGGTCAGCCCAGGTTAGAAGGTTTGGAGACAAAGCCAGAGAGGCAAGATTATGTTGGTTTGGACATGTGCTGAGGAGGGATGCAGAGTATATTGGGAAAAAGATGCTAAGGATGAAGCTGCCATGTAGCAGGGAAAGAGGAAGGCCTAAGATAAGGTTTATGGATGTGGTGAGAGAGGACATGCAGGTGGTTGGTGTGACAGAGCAAGATGCAGAGGACAGGAATAAATGGAAACAGTTGATCTGCTGTGGCGACCCCAAACGGGAGCAACCACAGAAAAGGAAGAAGAAGAGGGCATATTTACATTATTTACATCTATTTGCAAATCTCCATACATTATAAACTTCAATTTAGGCATTTCCTCCCCACTCTTTTATCCACAACCAAAACATTATTTTTTCCAAAATCTTTGTCAAAGTCCATTTTCCATTGTATTTAGTTTAATTTAGTCTTTTGTTCCATATACTCCATGAAGCATATACTGCTCTGTCCATTTTCTTCACTTCTTCCTGTTTACGTGCATCATAATAACCAAATTCTATTATGTCCATATTTATTTGTTCAAATTCTAACAAACTTTGCACCATATTGTCTTTACATATTTCTTTCCACAAATTATTTACTCTTTCACATTTCAAAAACACATGCTCAGTAGTCTCAAACACTCCACATTTATTACATATTCTATCTTGCTTTTTTTATGGCATATTTGCCTTAACTGGCAATTTTCAAATAGACAATCTCCATAAAAAATAATTACATTCTTTAATCTTTTTATAGTTATTATATCTCATCATTATGGCTTTTTTCTTATCTATTTCTAAATATTTCCATGGATCAATACAATAAAATGCTTTCATAATACTTAAGTACCATTCCTTTCTATTTTTCTCACATACATTCTTTTTTATTTTCCATAACACTATTTTGTTTTGGTACACTGTCATTTCTTCATTCACAATGCTTTTGCTTTGTTTTTTTAACTTCCATTCCTTCCCACAGTTCTTTGTATTTATAATATGGTATCATTTCTATCAAGTTTTTATTTTCCTTCATAATTCCTTCTAATATCTTTTATAAAATTAAAGATGCTGCATGTACTACTGGGCTTATTAAACCCAAACCTCCTTGCTCTTCTTTCATATACAGAATCCCTCTTTTGACTGGATTCAGTCTAGAGCCCCATATAAAAGAGAATATAATCATCATTAATTCCTTTTCATACTTAATAGGCATCAAATAAATGTTAGCAACATAAGCAATTTTTCCTGTTATCATGGTGCTCAACAAGTGTGCTTTTTTCTAAATGAAAATCTATATGATTTCCAAAAATTAGTCATATCCTTTACTTCTTTGAGTACATTATCCCATTGTTGTTGTCTGTATTCATTCCTTCCAAATGTCATTCCTAATATATATAGATATTTTCATTGAACTCAACACCTATCATACCTTCAAAACCATATCCTTTACTTTTCTCCTTATTTATACTTAAACCAATTTTTTTAAATGTATACTTAATTTTTCATTTGTTTTTTTCCATCCATACCTTATTTTTAACAATTAATACAATATCATCCCATAATTATAACTTATTGGCAATTGTACTTCCTTCATCGTTTTGTATCCACTACTTGACATTTTATTAATTTCCTTCACTATTACATTCATAACTAATGAAAAAATTACACAACTAGCTGGGCAGCCCTGCTTTATTCCACATTCTATTTTTATTTCTTCCCCAATCTAGCCATTTACATTTAGTTTCACATAGTTCCTTTCATAAACAGATTTTATTACTTGTAATATTTTTTGCGTACATTTTATGCCTGCATAATTCCCCATAATGATTTATATTGAATATTATCATAAATTTTAATTATATCCCCTATCATAACCTTCGCTTCTACCTTTTTATTTATGATAGCATCAATTGTTTCTTTCATTATCCATAATTACTCTTGACTTTCTTTTCCTTTTCTTCCAAATACATTTTGGTCATATATTCTATTCATTTTTTTCTGTAATCTTTTTGTTATTATTCTCAAAAAAATTGCATAATCTGTATTAATCAATGTTATAGGTCTGTAATGTTTTACTTATTTCCTTTTTTAAATATAATTGTTATAACTCCTGTACATATTTCTTTCGCTGTAATTCCAGTTCCTAACCATTCATTCATAACTTTTATAAAAATTATTTTTGCACTCTTTCATTTCTTTATACATAGCATATTCAATTCTATCCAGTCCTGTTGCAGAATTCATGTTAATATCTTTTAGAATTTCATTAAATTCTTTCATGGTTATTTTTTGTTCTAAATATTCTTTATCTTCCTTATTTAATTTTTCACATTTATAAATTTGTTCAATGTTTTCTTCTCTCTTAACAAATAATTCCAATACATATTCTTTAATTATTTTGCATATTCCTTCTTGCTGTCTTATTTCCTTACATTCCTTATTTTTTAATTATCTTATTATTTTTCCTTATTTTATTATTTTACTCAAATATGGTGCTACCTCTTCTTTCTTTCCTTGTAAGCAATAGTTTTGCTTATATAACAAGTTGTTAATTTTAATTTGATTCATTTTATATTTTTTTTTTTTTCATAAAAGGAATTTTTATTCTCTAAGTCTAAATGTTTTTTTACTTAATATCTTATATCTCTCTTTTTCTTTTCTTCTTTTCTTCCTTATACATTCTAAAAATACTTTTTTATATTTTTCTTTAAAATTAAGCCACCAAACAGTCCAATTCTCATAAAACTCCCTCAAAATTGTATGATTTTTCCATAATTCCACAAGTTCTTTTTTCTCTTCTAAATCTAATTCATTTTCATTAATTCTCTTTATTCCTTTTCCTTTTCTTATATATTCTTCATTTTCCTGTACTTTAATCCACATTGCCACATGATCTGAAAATCCAGCATACTTAATTCCTTTTTTTATAACTTTTAAACAATCAGATATTAAAAAATAATCAAGTTCTGTCCTAATTTCATTCCTTTTATA